>NC_068355.1:151735735-151775735 GCF_020536995.1 Dreissena polymorpha
AGTATCGTTGACATTATGTAAACCGTTTCTTCATAAATTCAATTTAAAATTATGTCAACAATTAAATGCGGCCAGAGGACAATCGCATGCTACCATCGCTTTGAGGACAGTGTTTTTGTCAATGTTTATTTACACTGACAAGACATCATAAGCACAAAACTAAGGTATACATCTTTGCGAGGACAATTTACTCAAATAAGTTTTGACCTTCAAGGATGACCTTGACCTTGATCTTTCACCACTCAAAATGTGCAGACCCATGAGATACACATGCATGCCAAATATCAAGTTGCTATCATCAATATTGCAAAAGTTATGACCAAGGTAATGACAGACAGACAGACAGGAAAAAAAACAACATACACCCGATCATTTGATCCGGGAGGCATAAAAAGCAGTCCTCGAACTGTCGGTAAGCACATAAGCACAAATCTAAGGTATATATCTTTGCGAGGACAATTAACTCAAATATGTTTTGCAATATATCAGAAAATAAACAATGTATTTGTGTCACCAAAATGTTATGAATCTAATACAAATGCTGAATTATACTTTCCGGTACATATGTCAATTTTTAACCTGCCATACAATACTAGAATTGTCACAATACTTGCGAATAATACACCACAACTCCGCATGTTGTAATATGTAGCAAGTGGTAAAAGAATGTCTAAGATGAGCATATCTGTTGTAATATGTATCGTAGGATGATGCAATTCGCACATACACAACTTCATATCATAAGAAACAATGCCTTCAAGTTCGAATGTTGTATGTGGAAGTGTAGGAACGCCTGCGGACAAGAGTTTGTCCACGGACAGACAAACTTGCGGACAGACGTCCATGTTGATTCCAGATACCCACTTTACTTAGTAACGGTGCGGGGTATTATAATCAACGAAACATGATAGCAGTTAGAAGTATCCCTTTGTATTCGAAGCTTACTTCGTCAAACATTTGTTTGTGTTTTATGTCGCTTTGTTTGTAGTCATGTACTGTTAAGGCAATTAGTTACTTGCCTTAAAGGAAATACTAGCGGGTGTAATGAAAAATTTATATTCTGATATTTTTGAGTTTCATGATTCCTATACATTTAATATGCATATTCTTGATTTTTATACAATATATTAAATCAATACCTTGCAGTTATTTCTTATATTATGGAAATTACCCTGTCCAAAGTATGTTCGCTTCGCAAAGCAATGTATATGTGCTTTAAAGTGAAAATATACGTGCTTGGTATTACGATCCGCTACAAACATTTCCAAGTTCCGTGCATTTTGCAATGGCTTATATAGACCATCTAGCATACGAGTTCACGTTTGAAATATGCTTATAATGTTTAACGTTACTTCATGGTCATCATTTTTCCAAATAATTACATATATTTGAATGCACACTTATTTACGTATGTATAAATACTTGTACCAAACGTATTGATATTTAAATTAACATTCATTAACTTTATGAAATTACTTATACATACATAAAGCTCACTTTTCATTGTGCACGTCAAGTTTAGGTCTTTAAAAAGAAGTCCTCGGACTGTCGGTATGTGTCCATTGTTAAGCCCTCGCAACATCGGTCAAATATAAGCATGTTCACTGACAAAGTGGTAATTTCATTTGCTTTTAACGAATATTTCAACTGCTGCACCGAGTAGATAGTGTTTGATTTGAAAGTGTTGCACGCATAAAAAGGTCTTTGAAACGTAATCTAGAGGAACGTATAAACAGACCCGCGAAACAATTTATTACGTATAAGTTATTCGTGTTAAACAGTTTTTCTGACATGACATTCGATACCGTCCAAACCAATTCTTAACCATTTCCAGTGAACAATTTTAATGTTATGTTTTGTTAGTTAATCAATAACATGTAATTTTAGAGCGAACATAATCAATAACAGAAGCATCAGAAACGTATGCCCCACAAACAGGGCTTTGAACTCGTGACCCGAATTTCAATAGGGGTCTTCTACTGTCCTAGGACAATGCACATGTGAAGAATCAAGCCAATCGTTCAATTTGTTGGCGTGTTATTGATTGGAAACAATGTTAACACTTATTGTGACAGACCTTGACCTTTGACCTAGTGACCCAAATTTCAATAGGTGTCATCTACTGTCCAAGGCCAATGCACATGTGGAGTATCAAGCCAATCGGTCAATTCGTTGATGAGTTATTAATCAGAAACGATTTTCACACTTATTGTGACAGTGACTTTAGAACCATATTTCAATAGTGGTCAGCTACTGTTTAAGGTAAATGCACATGGGAAGTATCAAGCCAAACGGTAAATTTGTTGATGAGTTATTGATCAAAAACGATTTTTACACTTATTGTGACAGTGACCTTTGACCCCAATTTCAATAGTGGTCATCTGCTGTCAAAGGCCAATGCACATGTGAAGTATCAAGCCAATCGTCAATTCGTTGATGAGTTATTCATCAGAAACGAACTGATCTACCGACAAACAGACGGACAGACAGACCGACATCCAGCAAAACAACATACCCCGTCTTCTTTGAAGGGGGGCATAATTATACAAAAAAGCAACACACTTTTGATTAAAATATTTTAATCAACGAGGTAACTACTCAGGTACTACTAAATATTATAAAGCTAAAAATGTCAGTTATATGACTTATCAGCTTTTGTGTTACTGACATTTTTTAAAAATCTGTTTTATTAAAATAATAAATTTTTCGGTATTCCAATTTTCTTATTAGTATTAAAATAAAATTTGTAAAACAAAACACAACTCTCAATTGAGATGTCTTTTTTAAAACAATCAGAAAGAAGCAGTTACCATAATTGTAACACTGAAATATTTTGAATGCAAAAAGTTACGTAAGTGATCTTTATGTATTTTGGAAAATATGCTGTCTTGAAAAATCCACAAAATGTCTGTCAAACAAATTATTACATTCAGTAGATGACATGTAT
This sequence comes from Dreissena polymorpha, assembly GCF_020536995.1. Lineage (NCBI taxonomy): Eukaryota > Metazoa > Mollusca > Bivalvia > Myida > Dreissenidae > Dreissena > Dreissena polymorpha. The sequence goes on from NC_068355.1 coordinate 151,738,683, forward strand.
GTTGTACTATATTTATGTAATAACAGTAGACGACATGTATGTTGCATTATATTAATAAGTCAAAACAAAATGATAGTATGGTCATGAGATCATGTACGACATTATCATCTTCTAATTCCAATCTATTGACATTCATGTCCACACGTAATGAGGCGAAAAATACCAACACTCATACAATAACACACTCCAACATATATATCTCTTGAAACTTATAAATTGTAACATTTAGTGAAATTAAACACATCAAATATTAAGAAATAGTCCACACATAAACCAATTACAGTCATCAATTTATCATTATATTGACGAAATATAATTATTCAAACAAGTAACCCAGCACAAAACATATGGGTTTATTAATGAAACATCTTTAGGAGATAAAAAAAAGCTATTAACTCATTTTTTTAATAAAAGGGCAGGGCGGGGCCTCAGAAGGGCAGGGCGGGCCTCAGAAGGGCAGGGCGGGACTTCGGAAGGGCAGGGCGGGACACCCTTCCATTAAGGCCTAGCTGGAGCACTGCATGTAGATAATACAGACATTGAAATCACATGAAACTAGCTTACAGAAAAAGTTTTAACTTTAAGCTACATGTAGTTCAAAGGCTGAAGATGGGGCAAGAAGAAAAGCCATTTCTTCAAAATATGGAGCTAAAAGCTGCTTAAAGATACCATTGTGGGTTAAAGGTTTGTTGTACTTTTGCAAAATAAATTTAACAAAGAACATGCCTGTTGTTACAAAAGCGTATAATAAAAGTGCAGATGCTGATCAATACATTTATATGTATACTACTCTAGCAGTAAATCCTTTTGAGTAATATGCAACACAAATCCAAAAAAGTAATTTATACTAAGAAAAACAGCTGCTACTACATATGCGCCATAACACACTGTCAATAATGTTACAAATCAAGTTACAAATCATTGGAAAGGAAGGGCGGGGCAACCTTCCATTAAGGCCTTGATGGAGCACTACATGTAGATAATACAGAAATTGGACTCACATGAAAAGCAGTCCCAAAAATAAAACAAAACTTTATGTGAGCACATCACGCATATAAAATGAAGATAAAAAAGAACAATTCAACACGTGTCCTAAGGACACTGATTCCCCTATATTCCAGTTGTCTCATAACTCCAATTATGTAGAAAAAAGGACCAAAATACACAGGGGAATAAGTTCTCATGCTGGGATATTAATGTTTGTAAAGTTTCATTCCTAGCATTTATCCTTTTTGATTATGCGCAACAAAAAATCCGAAGGACATGAGTACAAGGTCGAATGTTAATGTAAAATACGAACAAAAGATAAATAGTGATGAATGTTTATACACAATAAGCCTTGTAACTAAGGCATGCTTTTCAAGGAAATAAACCAGTAGTTCACCCCTGCTGGCTTGACACAAAACACACAGCTTGTTTAGTTTGCACTGTTTAATCTTCTCTGCATTGAAACTTTACATATTTTAATGTAGCTTTTCACTTGTTGCCAAGGTCTGTTCAACAATACAGGTTCTTTTTTTCGGCTCTCCTCAATCTCGTGTTTATCTGGCAGCTTTGAAGTGTGAAGATATTTTCCCAGTTGTCGCTCAACAGCAGCTTGTTCTTCAACAGACCACATTTTTCTTTTCTGCGCTTTCTTTCCGACAAAGCTGGTTGTTGCTTTGGTTGAAACTTTGGACTGGCTGGTTGTGGCTTTGGACTGGCTGGTTGTGGGTTTGGACTTGTTGGTTGTAGCTGTGGACAGAGCAACTGTATCAACAACTGGTGTATCTTCTTCAGAATCTTCTTCCAAATTACTGTCTTCTTGGCAGGCGGCTCTACAATAAAAGTACAGTTTTTTAATTAACAATTAATTAAACTTGTATCTATAGGAAAGGAATACCACAAGGATTAAGATGATAAGCCTATTTTAGTTAGAGAACATTAATTTGGTACATTTTTTGGTAATTCAAGGGTAATTTAAAAGTGCTTCAGGTTATTGCACTTCACTTGGCTGAGAGTATATGCCCACAAACATTTTGACCACGATTGATGATAGGATTAAAAGTAGTATCTGACTGCTTATAAAACTTGGCCCAGATTTTATCAACAAGTTTCATGATGATACAACTAAAACCTTTATGAGTAAGAGTTAACATAGTTCTCCTTGATGCTGCAGGCCAAACTGCCTGCTGCAGGTGTCCCTATAATATGATCAGTTTTTCAAGAGTGTATCGTTGTTCCTAAATAGGGCCATTATTATGATTGTGTTAAAAATATGACCAGCATTTTTTTGTGCACATTTTTACATGCTAGTGATAATAGTATGTTGGTTAAGTTTCGTCACTTTAGTAGCAATACTCTTTGAGTTAAACAAGACACCAAAATTAATCACCAAAAGGGACTCATTATTTAAGAAAAGAACTAGTACATGTTGTTTTGTTTCTACTTCTACACCAATATATTGATTTGCTAAGATTACTGCTAACATTCCAGATGATACCTAGTGTGTTAATTATGGCTGCTTAATAGTATAAGTTTGAAGTTTGAAGCAAATAAGATGTGTTTTGCTCTGGATGAACAATTAATAACAAGCCCATGCCCCTTCATATTATTGTGAACAATTATTCTTGTCACTTGTCAGTGGAAGGCACTACCTGCAACACATTTTAATATTAACACAATATTCAGCTTTTACTCAAGAAACATGATCATGAAATGCATAAATATACTCATATAACTATATGTCATGAAATGATACTCTCAAAGTTACATAAAACCTTCCATGATTGAAAACTTCATTTACATTTTATAAGTGACTAATTCAGCCCAGTGAAATGATTCTTGTCTGTGAAACTGATCATAGTAAACATAAAATATCAAAATATGTCCACCATCTATTACGCACTACAACTTCAAATTCCCTCAATGTCCTGTTCTGGACACAACCGACAGGTATTGAAATAATTTCAAGATTTATAAAACATTTGTACTTCAAGTGTGACCTTGATCTGAACCAAGGGAACTTAAACTTGTTCAAGACACATCTGATGGTGATGGTGAACATTTGTGCCACACTTAATTATCTCCATGCATAAAGAAGACCTATACCATGAGCCCGACACAAACATATACACTCAATATCTAATATTAGTTATATGTACAATTATCAAGTGTTCACTGTGACCTTGACCTTGAGACGAAATTCAGCTGTACGAGTCATTAATTGTAGATGACAATCTGGGCTTCCAAAGAATAATAATTGCTAAAACTAGGGATGTCAGAAAATTTAAGGTTTTTGGAAACTTATGAGTAATTACGGTACTTATAACGAAAACCCATAACCACGACTCACCACAAAAGGCATGTCTAAACCTGTCCCCAGCTGTATAACTGAATTATTTTCTTAGGTCTACCATGGAAATGTTTTTAAAAATTGAGGACCAACAAGTTTTACAAAAGTAAACACACAACAAATTCCCTAAAACTGAGGTTTCCACTTTTTGAGGATGTTTTATAAAAATCAAATAACAAACTCCAACAAAATGAGGACTATACATTTTGATGACTTGCACACATGCTTCCCAGAATTCACGTCACAACAAACTTCAATATATACTAAGGACTTCAATATTTCATGGATATCACACATATGTGTTTCGTTATCAAACACACAGTCAACAATCCCTACAGCAGGAGGACTAGAAATATAACAAATGATTACATATTTCGAATCACAACAAACTCCTAAACAATGAGGACTACACCTTTTGAAAATCTATTCAATACTTCCAGTTCTACTCCATGCAAGAAGCGGGAAAGACTGATGCATTGATGGAAGGACTGACGATTCTATATGCCTCCCTTTGGGTTCATAAATCAACAGCAAGGAAATTGATACTAGAAAATGGAGCTGAATTGTTCCAAGGACACAAATAACAACAACTACAAAACACATTTGTTAACTGAATTTATGAACACTACTAGAAAAAAGCATTTTCTCACCAAATCGATTCTTGACTAACAATGGGCAGTCTGTCTCTAAGGGCTCTGCTATTCCGTATATGTTCTCAGCCATGACCCTGAACTTGAACTTGACTCCAGTCTTCAGTCCAGTGACTATTCTGGACTTGCACATCGGTATGCCAGGCACCTTTCCCAGAAGTCTGAGCACTCCTGGCATTTCTCTACTGTGTAACCTAAATCAAGAGTGCATTCCATTAATCTGTTTACATGGCAACATCCAAAACTGGAATATTGTTTCCAATTGATTGAAATAGGGAAAGGTAACTTAAAAGATATATTGTTGTGTCAAACACTAACACAAATACTATTTTCTGTCATTAAATAAGTTCAGTTTATGCATTGAAAATGATTTCTTTACAAAACAAGAATATCAGTGAAACAGATGGATGCTCCCCGTTGATGCGCTTTGTCAATCTATGTGTTAATATCACCTAACAAAATCTATGTTTAGCCTCGGTGACCTTGACCCCAGTGACCTCAAACCTCATCAAAGGTAGTGGTCCATGCAAGGTACCTACATGCCAAATATGTAAGAGATCAGTAAAATATTGAAGGCGCTATGAGACACTGTAACTAAAGTGTGACGGAAAAATCTATTACTAGCCTCGATGACCTTGACCTTGACAACAGTGACCTCAACCTCATCAAAAGGTAGAGGTTCATGCAAGGTACCTACATGCAAAATATGTAAGAGATCAGTAAAATATTGAAGGAGCAATGAGACACTGTAACAAAAGTGTGACGGAAAAATCTATTATTAGCCTTTGTGACCTTGACCACAGTGACCTCAAACCTCATCTAAAGGTAGAGATTTCATGCAAGGTACCTACATGCCAAATATGTAAGAGATCAGTAAAATATCAAAGTCGCAATGACAAACTGTAACAAAGTGTGACGGAAGGAAGGAAGGAAGGAAGGTAGGAAGGAAGGAAAGAAGGAAAGAAGGAAGGAAGGACAAACTGGCAGCTATATGCTCCCCGAAAATTTCCCGGGTGAATAATATGCCCAAGAACAAAAATTTCATTTTCAATAGTTGTATTCATGGTAAACGAGCCTAAATCAGAGAATATAAATTGTAATTAATAGGACTTACCGATAATTGGTAAGTTTCTTTTGTCCTGAGGTGGTTTCCATGCCAATCAGCAGGAGTCCGCAAACACATCACTGACCTCCAGAGGACCTTCGGGGGGTCCACACTTGTCTGCAAAACAATTAGACTACTTGTAAATTTTATGAAGAGACTATTTGTTACAAAACAGAACACTGGCACGGAAATTATGGTAACAAACAAAACATTTTATGCATATAACCCTTTCCCGCTAGAAGCAAAGTGAAAATGGCTATGTGCAAACAGCATAAAACTGAACTGGTAAATGTTTTTTTTTGTTACTGACAAATTGCAAAATTTAACATACCAATAATGATGAACGGAATATCTGCAAAATCTCTGCCATGATCGTTTTCAACAATCACAAGGTAGTTTCCAGTGTCCCCATGATGTGCTTTTAGGAGCTCTAGTGTAGTACAGTCATTAGTGTTGGAGGTGTGCGCCTACAATATGTCAACCAAAATAGACTTGACTAATAATAAAATATGTTGCAGCTGATGGAGGTTAAGGTAGGTTTGCAAATTGTTTATATTTGATGGTTAGTTTAAAACTAGAGCCCAGACATGGGGAATGCCTGTCCGTTAGGACATTGCCGACAAACATTTCAAAAGGCCGAAGGTGAATGCAAGATCGTTAGCCTTACTGTCCAATAATGTTTGATACCAAAGATTGCAACTCCATTGCGGGTGTTCAAAACAACATTATATCGTGATTAATGGTTCCTGATATTTCCGGAAATGAAAAGATAATTCTCGTCATATATCTTAACAACCGACATTAGAACACTGCAGCATCAAAACATTCTGGTAATGATTCCCAAAATAAATGGAGCTTCTTGAGTTGTCGGGAATGCAGAAAAGCCCGCCACATGGTCGTATATGATTTTACATGGCGTTGCACAAAAAATGTGCTTCCAAGATGGCAGACAATAAAAGCAAATTACGAGGCTCAGAAAATTATAATTGACGATAAAATTAATGACAGACATGATATAATTAGTATTTATTAATGTTAAGTGCGTGTCATTCAACGATGGAGGAACGTTTTGCATACACAAATATATTTTAATTAGAAATAATCAGTAGTATTTTTAATCTGTTTAGGTGAGTACATGTACAATTACTTTTGTTTCACTCGGAAATGGCGAAACAATTTGAATATTATTCAAAACACTAAACTGGTCCCAAAGATTTAAATATCAATACATAATTACCCTTGGGATGGGTTTTCCTTTTTTGGTCCAGATGACAGTGGGAGTAGGAGAACCGGTAATGCCCAGTTTCATTGTAAGTGGCTCCCCAGCACATACACAAACTTCAGACGCTCAAGAAAGAGATGTGTTGGTCAGGTGAACCTTTGGGGACTCTGTAAAAACAGCAAAAGGAAAATTAAATAGGTAGCTGTTTTCAAATTTTGCTCTTTGTCAAGTTTAAGCTTCTCTAGCTAGTATAGTTGTAGGTGCAAATCAAAATATTTTTCTACACAAATATATTAAAACAAGAAAATTTCTCTTTATCTGGGTATTAGTCCACAAGTGTCGTGTTAAATGAGACAATTATGTTAAATGCGAACTTTGCTTCTTGGCATTATCATTATTTTAAATCCATTTTACATCCCCCCAATTTTTGTTTTATAGTGTATTTACAAATGAGTTTGAAAAGCTTATCTGCAGGCTCAACGTATTTTTTAATGTATTCATTTACAAATGGTTATCATTACCTTGGCTTGATTTCACATATTTATTGCTTTCAACCACCTCCTAAAACAAGTTTTTTTTAATAACAAATAAAATGTTCAACATATTATTTAAGTCATGAAAACTCTTTAAAATATAACAAATTAACAAACTTCACTTTCAATATTTTTTTAAACACAATTTTTATAACAAAAATACATTCTTTATAAGTACTTTTGTTTTATAATGGTATTACATACTTTGTCTAAAGCCTTAAAAAATTATAAACTGTGAAGACTTTCCTTTTTGATGACTGACAAATTTGTTTTATATAATTCAACTCACAACAAACTCCAACAATATGAGGACTTTACCTTTTGATATGTTTTTATGTTTACACATAAGTTTTTTCATAATTCAACATACAACAAACTCCAACAATATGAGGACTTTCCCTTTTGATGACTTTTGATGACAAAAGTTCACAATATAATTAAAATACATTTGAACTTGTTCGACATTGCAAACATGTTTAAACTCACAAACAAGAAACATGGCAGGCATCCACACATGTTTCCAGAGCCACTCACCCTGCAGGGTAAGAATGCCTCAAAACCATATTTCCCCGCAGTTTAATCTCCTCGCCCTGCATTGTATTTAAATTGAAAAAACACAACTTCTGAAAATAAGCAACCACGTCCAAAATAAAAACATCTTGATTTGCCATTCCTCAATCAATCAAACTTATATGGTGTTGAATCCGGTTTACCATGAAAATGATTTAAACTATTTAGGATTAACAAGTTTTAAAAGGTTTACACACAAAAAACTCCTTAAAACGGAGGTTTCCAGTTATTGAGAACTAAGGCAAATGTTGTATGGAAATTATTAATAAACTCACAAACCCCTACATAATGAGGACTATACATTGTTGTATTGAAATTCTTAATCAACTCACAAACTCCTACATAATGAGGACTATATATTTTGGTATGGAAATTCTTCATTACCTCACAAAGTCCTACATTATGAGGACTTTACATTTTGATGACTAGCCCACATGTTTCTCTGAATTCATGTCACAACAAACTCCAATATTTACTAAAGACTTCACTTTTCCATGGATATCACATACTATATGAGGTCATCGTGGTGTAATTGATGTCTGCTGGGAGGTCACGTGTTCGATACCCACTGTGGGAAAGTTCTTTAGATCTCCAATAAAGACACAAGTACTGATTCTATGTCTTGGAAATGGACTCGAGAGCATTTCAATAACTCTGAGGCTTTTGATGCTAGCAAGCTAATATAATAGATTTAACAAGAGCTGTCTCCATCGGAGGACATATGCCCCGAAAAAACGCTTTTTCGAAACCTAAACACAGATTTCGAAACCTAAACGCGAACCCTAAGTTCAAGTCAAAGGGGTCAAAATTTGTGTGCGTATGGAAAGGCCCTTGTCTATATACCCATGCATACCAAATATGAAGGTTACATCTGAAGCGCCATAGAAGATATGAGCATTTTTTAAACCTAAACGCAAAAGTGCGACGGACAGACAGATGGACGGACAGTGCGACTGCTATATACCACCCTACCGGGGGAATATAAAAAGAGTTCAATTTTGATATAGGACAATAATAATCCAACATGCACAACTTCATAACGTAAGGACAAAAACTCAATTTTCCGATGATTCAAGGACCGTAACTCAGGAGTGTCCTAGTCGATTTGGTTGATTATCATACTTGACCTAGATTTATGACCTTACACATTTTCATGAAGTGTGGCGGAGATCCTATGAAATTTGCTTGAGTTATTGAGCGGAAACATGAAAAAACCGCAATTTTTTTATGATTCAAGGGCCGTAACTCAAGATTGTCTGGTTCAATATGGAAAATTATCGAACTTGGCCTAGATCTTATTGCCTTACACATTTTTATGAAGTGTGGTAAAGATCCTATGACAATTGCTCGAGTTATTGAATTGAAACGAGAAAAAACACAATTTTTCAATGATTCAAAGGCCGTAACTCAGGAGTGTCTTGGTCGATTTGGCCGAATATCGAACTTGACCTTGATGTTTTTGCCTTACACATTTTTATGAAGAGTGGCAAAGATCCTTTGGTATTTGCTAGAGTTATTGAGCGGAAACCAGATAAAACCCAATTTTACGATGATTCAAGGGCTGTAACTCAGCAGTGTCAGGGTGTCAGGGTGAATTTGACCGAGAATCGAACTTGAAATAGATGTTATTGCCTTACACATTTTCAAAAGTTTGGTGAAGATCTGATGACAATTGCTCAAGTTATTGAGCGGAAACAAGAAAAACCCAATTTTATGATGATTCAAGGGCCGTAACTCAAGAGTGTCTAGGTCAATTTGGCAGATTATCGAACTTGACCCAGATGTTATTGCCTTACACAATTTCATGAAGTTTGGTAAAGATCTGATGACAATTGCTTGACTTATTGAGCGGAAACTAAACCGGACGGACTAACGGACTGACTAACTGACTGACAACTAACGGACGGTGCGATTTTAATATGCCCCCAGAACCTATGTAATGGGGGCATAAAAACTATTTGTTTTGTTATTAAACACACAAGTCAGCAACCCCTACAACATGAGGGCTAGAAATATACACAATTTTACATAATTGGACTATCAACAATCTCCTACATACTGAGGACTACACCTTTTGAAAATCCCTTCAATATTTTCAGTTATACTCCACGCATGAAGAGAGCAAGACTGATGGATGGATGGAAGGACAGACTGACTGACAATGCAGTTACTATATGCCTCCCTTTTGGGTCATGAGAAATACAGAAAGCAAATGGATACTAGAATGTGGAGCTGAATTGTTCCAAGGACACAAAGAACAACAACTACACAAGACATTTGTTAACGGAATTTGTGAACACTGACTAGAAAAAAAGCATTATCTCACCAAATCTATTCTTGACTAACACTGGGAAATCTGTCTCTAAGGGCTCTCCTATTCCGTATATGTTCTCAGCCATGACCCTGAACTTGAACTTGACTCCAGTCTTCAGTCCAGTGACTATTCTGGACTTGCACATCGGCATGCCAGGCACCTTTTACCAGAAGTACAAGCCCTCCTGGAATTTTTCTACTGTGTAACCTAAATCAAGAGTACATTCCATAATCAGTTTACGTGGCAACATCTAAAACTTGAATATTGTTTTCAATTGAATGAAATAGGTAACTTAAGAGATATATTGTTGTGTCAAACACTAACACAAATATATTTTCTGTCATTAAATAAGTTCAGTTTAAATCATTGAAAATGATTTCTAAACAAAATATGCCCAAGAACAACAATTTCATTTTCAATAGTTGTATTCATGGTAAACAAGCCTTAATCAAAGAATAAAAATTGTAATTAATAAGACTCAACGATTATTGGTTAGTTTCCTTTGTCCTGAGGTGGTTTCCAAGCCAATTGGCAGGAGTCCGCAAACGCATCACTGACCTCCAAAGGACCGTCCGGGGGTCCAGGCTTGTCTGCAAAACAATTTGACTATTTGTTAATTTTATGAAGAGGCTATTAGTAACAACACAGAACACTAGCACAGCAATTATGGTTACAACAAGAGATGTGTTCGTCAGAAACACAATGCCCCATATTGCACCGCTTTGAAATATTTTTATTTATTGACCTTTGACCTTGAAGAATGACCTTGACCTTGAACTTCCACCACTCAAAATGTGCAGCTCCATGAGAACAACGCTTTGAATTTTTTTTTGACATTTTACCTTGAAGGATAACCTTGACCTTGAACTTTTACCACTCAAAATGTGCAGCTTCATGAGATACACGTGCATGCCAAATATCAAGTTGCTATCTTCAATATTAAAAAAGTTATGGCCATTGTTAAAGTTTTCGGACAGACAGACGCCATATATTTGACATTTGACCTTAAAGGATGACCTTCACCTTGACCTTTCACCACTCAAAATGTTCAGCTCCATGAGATACACATGCATTCAATTATCAAGTTGCAATCTTCAATAGTGAAAAAGTTATAGCCAATGTTAAAGTTTTTGGACGGACAGACAGACGCCATATATTAGACATTTGACCTTGAAGGATGACCTTGACCGTGAACTTCCACCACTCAAAATGTGCAGCTTCATGAGATACACATGTATGCCAAATATCAAGTTTCTATCTTCAATAATGCAAAAGTTATGGCAAACGTTAAAAGTTTTTTTCGGACGGACGGACAGACTCACATACACACATACTGACATACACACATACTGACATACACACATACTGACTGATGGACAGTAAGTTCGACTGCTATATGCCACCCTACCTGGGGCATTACAAGACATATTATGCAAATAAATAATATATCTTTGATAGAGAAATTATTAGCAGTTTGTTAATTTTTTATCAACTTAGATATTTATTGTTGCTTTTGACAATTGCCAGTGTAGAAACTTGAACTTGCTATTGAGACATTGCAAAATTTAACATACCAATAACTAAGACCGGAATATCTGCAGAATCTCTGCCATGTTCGTTTTCAACAGTCACAAGGTAGTTTCCAGTGTCACCATGATCTGCTTTTGGGAGCTCTAGTGTAGTATAGTAATGAGGTGCGAGCCTACAATATAAGTCAACCAAAATACATTTGACTAACAATAACATGTGTTGCAGCTAATGGAAGTAAAGATAGGTTTGCAAATTGTTAATATTTGATGGTTAGTTGAGAACTAGAGCCTAGACATGGTAAATGCCCGTCTGGCCGTTGGAAATTGCCGACAAATATTTCAAAAAGCCAAAAGTGAAATGCATGAGCGCCAGACTTACTGTCCAATATTTTTTGCTTCCTAAGATTGCAACCCCTTTGCAGTTTTCAAAACAACATTATTTCTTGATTAATGGTTCCTGATATTTCCGGAAATAAAAGGTAATTCTTGTCAAATAATGTATCATTATCAACCGACATAAGAACACTGAAGAAAATATAAAAAATCCGAGAATGATTCCAACGTCAATGGAGCTTCTCGAGTTGTCGCGAACTTTGGCGGTTGTATACGATTTTACATGGCGCTGCACAAAAAATGTGCTTCTAAGATGGCAGACAATAAAAAGAAATAACGAAGCTTAGCAGAAATGACAAGTAACCATAGCATTAACAACGGGCATCATATAATTAATATTTATTTTATGTGAAGTGCATGTCATACATGTACAACGATGAAGGATACGTTTTACTTACAAAAAACACATTTTAATTAGAAAGTCAGTGGATTAAGTATTATTTATAAACCGTTTAGGTAAGTACATGTACAATTACCTTTGTTTCACTCTGAAATGGTTAAACATATTGAATGGGTTACTGGTTTAATATAATTGAAAACACTAAACTGGTCCCAAAGATTTAAATACTAATAGATAATTACCCTTGGAATGGGTTTTCCTTCTTTAGCCCAGATGACAATGGGAGTTGGAGAACCGGTAATGCCCAGTTTCATTGTAAGTGGCTTCCCAGCACGTACACGAACTTCAGACACTCCGAAAAGAGTTGTGGTCAGGTGAACCTTTGGACGCTCTGTAAAACAGCAAAAGGTAAATTAAATAGGTAGCTGTTTTCAGAGTTAAAACATGCAAATTTCTCTATATCAGGGTATTTGTCCAAAATTGTCATGTTAAATGAGATAATATATGTTAAATGCAGTCTTCACGGTAATATATTTCAACCACTAGCCCGGCATATGATGCTTTATTAGAAACAGACAAAAAATCCAATAGCCCAACTATATAAATTATTAATTTCTAGTAGCCCGATTAACATTTACCCAGTCCCGGGCTGTCAGGCTTATAGTTAGCGTGAAGACTGGTTAAATGTGAACTTTGCTTCTTAGCATTATCAATATTTTAAATCCATTTTTCATGCCTAAATTTTTGTTTTATAGTGCATTTTCAAATGAGTTGGAAAAAGCTTATCTGCAGGCTCAGAGTATTTTTTAATTTATTTATTTACAAATGGTAATCATTACCTTGGTTTGATTTCAAACATTTATTGCTTTCAACCAACTCCTACATTGAGGATTTTTTCCAATGACATAGAAAATATTTATCATATTATTCAAGTCACAAATACTCTGACAATTAAACAAATTAAGGAATATCACTTTCAGGATACTTTTAATATAATTAAAAAAAACACTATAGTATAGGAGGACTTTTGTTTCACAATTGTTTTACATACTAGAACTCACCAACAATCATGAACTGTGAGGACTGTCCCTTTTGATTTCTTACACATTTTGTTTTACATTAGTCAATACACAACAAACTCCAACAATATGAGGACTTTACCATTTGATAACTTAACATGTTTTTTCATAATTCAACATACAACAAACTCAATCAATATGAGCACTGTCCCTTTTGATTACTTACACGCTTTTTTAACATTATTCAACACACAACAATCTCAAGCAATATGAGGACTTTAACTTTTGATAACGTTCACATTAGTTTTTTCATAATTCAACATACATCAAACTCCAACAATATGAGGACTTTCATTTTGGATGACTTACACACTTGTTTTACATAATATTATATACAACAATCTCAAACAATATGAGGACTTTCCCTTTAACACAACAAACTCCAACAATATGAGGACTTTCCTTTCTGATAACTTACACTCTTGTTTAACAGAAATCAATGTACAACACACTAATTTTAGATTTTAATTAAAAACAAAATCAATCACAACCTTAGGGCTGGAACACAAAATATGTACAAACTTTCACAATATAATTATAAAACATTTGAACTTGTTCGACATTGCAAACATATGTTTCAACTCACAAAAAAATAAACATGGTAGGCATCTACAGATTATTCCAGCATTGATTTTTTTTGCCCAAAATTACAGCCGATAGTCGGCTGCTTCCCAATTGCAAAAAATGACGTCTTTTCCCAAAAATTGATTAAAATTTCCCCAAAAAAGACAAAATTTTCCTCATAAAGCCAATAAGATTAAAATGTAATTTATCAATAATTTTCGAACGAGTGCCGATCGAGCTTGTCGAGTCGTCGCCGAACGACAACTAACTTACGTATTGTTCGCGAATTTAGCCGAATACAATTTTACGTTACTATCCACATCTCTCTCATTATTGCGGAGGATACCGACGAGAGTTGATGTATCCCGATTGTAAACGCCTGTTATTTTACACACGTTCAAGATGGCGGCAAGCAGAGGAGAAATTTGCGATGAGCGGCGAAAATGATTAATGACATTCAAATTAAAAACGGATATCATATGGTTATTACGGAATAATTTAATGCGTGTGTCCATTAACGCAAAATACAATGTTGAGATAAAAACAACAAATATTTATTAGAAATCTTCACAGTGAATGTGCATCACGGAAATCAGTGTTGGGAAATTGGCATAAGTCTACCTAAAGATGAGTATCGTTCGAAAATGGAAAGAGACAAACATGATATAATTTATATGTTAGTAATTCTGTGTATAATCAGATTCATATGCATATTCTGCTTTATTATGTTTGTCACGCTTTACAGTTTACCGAAATAGCATTTAACAGAGGATGTCAAGTGCAAGATGTTGAAAGGTAAAGAAATGAAATAAATTAGTTTAACTCCATTTAATACATCATTGACATAGCAATACCACTAAAGCGTTTTTTTTTAAGTATTTGTTCATGTTTTCACCATATGATATTTAATTAAAAAAATACTGAATTAAATTCTTACTGTTAAAGAGGTTATGATTAAATGGTATAATCAAGAATCTATATAGATTATTGCAAGTTCAATATGCATGTGGAAGGATATTAACTTAACATTGACTTCATTGTAAGAACACATTAAATTAGCACTTTATAATATAAAAATGCTGTCAAACATACTTTAATAATTTTAATTCTGTTCTTATAATCATTTTTACAATTTTTCCCAATTTCATGGTTTATCGCGCTATTTTTCCCAATTTCATGGTTTATCGCGCTAATTTTCCCAATCTAAATGGCACAGGCTGTAACAAAAATAAATAAAAAATCACTGTTCCAGATCCAGTCACCCTGCGTGGCAAGAAGGCCCTAAATCTAATCGCCCTGCAGTTTAATCTCCTTGCCCTGCATTGCTTTGAACCCGAAAAAAAACGAACTTCTGAAAACAAGCAACCAGGCCCCAGATGAAAACATCTTGGTTTGTCTTTCTACGGTCAATTAAACTCATATGGTGTTGAAACCGGTTTACAATGGACATGATTTTAACAATTGAGGATTAACAAGTTTTTGAAAAGTTTACACACACAAAAACTCCTTAAAACAGAGGTTTCCACTTTTTGAGAACGAATGCAAATGTTGTATGGAAATTATTAATAAGCTCACAAAGTCCTACATAATGAGGACTATACATTTTGATGACTAGCCCACGTGTTTCTCAGAATTCATGTAACAACAAACTCCAATTTATACTAAAAACTTCACTTTTCCATGGATATCACATATATGAGGTCCCCATGGTGTAATGGATGCCTGTCCGCCGAGAGGTCACGCGTTCAATACCCACAGTGGAAGCGTTTTTTAAATCTCCCATAAAGACACCAAGTAGTGGTTCTAGTCCAGGAAACGGACTCAGCATTTGGGAAACGGCATTTTAAGGAGTCTGAGGCTTTCAATGCAAGCAAGCTAAAATAAATAGGTTTGAAACTGTCTGTTATGACCTAAAGATTTTTGCAAATTTATTTTTAAAACTTGAGATATTTGCAAAAATAAAGTTGTTAACTGTGTGTTTATATTATGTCTACCCCATATGTAATCCCCTTAAAACCCCGTTGATCCTGCACCCGGTTATACTAGTACCATCAACTTAAGAGTCTAAAATAAGTTTCAGCTTGAGTGGCTCATCAGCATGTACACAAACTTAGGATGCTTCAAATAGAATTGAACATTAGGGGTTCTGCAAAAAACAGCAAATAGTACATTTTAAAGGTAGTTGTTTTCAGGGTCTGCTCTTTGTTTTTGTTTCTCTAACTTTTTTACATGTTTAAGTAGTAGGTGCAAGTAAAAATATTATTCTACACAATTATAATTTGTTCAAAACAAGCAAACTTCTCTATTTTGTTTGTCCAAAATGTTCATGTTAAATGAATCAAATTATGTTTGATTAAAACTTTGCTTCTTGACATTATTAATATTTTAATTCAATTAATCATGCCTCAATTTTGTTTTAAAGTGTATTTACAAATGAGTTTGACAAGCTTATCTACATGATCCTTGAAAGCTTATCTGCAGGCTAATTGAAAAGATTTTCTGCAGGCTCAAAGTATTTTTTTAATGTATTCATTTACAAAGGTTTCATCACCTTGGCTTGATTTCACACATTTATTGCTTTCAACCAACTCCTACCATGAGAACTTTTTTCCAATGACAAATAATATGTTTTACATATTATTCAAGTCACAAAAGCTCAGACAATTAAACAAATTATAGAACTTGACAGTCAGGATATTTTTTACTTAATTTTTGTCAAAACAACTATACTATAGGACTTTTGTTTTACAATTGTTTTACATACTATAACCCTACACACCTCAACTGTGAGGATGCCTTTTTGAGGCTTAAAAGGGCCTTTTCACAGATTTTGGCATGTTTTGAAGTTTGTCACTAAATTCTTAATATTGATAAATGTAAACATTTGATCTTAAATTATCCAGGAAAAATCAAGAATAAAATTTTAAAATGCAAAAAAAGGTAACCCTCCGCAGGGCTCAAACCACTGACCCCTGAGTCTTGGAGTAAAAAGTCTCCCATTTAAACCTCTCGGCAATCCTTTATACAATGTCGGATGCATTTTATACTTTATATAACCATTCCTCGTAGTTTCACAGAATATAACAACAACAACAGAACTCTCCGACTATTAATTTGTTTCACGTTGCAATGCTTTATAATTTTCAGGTTTTTAAACCATCAAAAGATGCATATAATGGCTATTTAAGAGCATGGTAAATGTTCAGAATTACACATGTACTGTTTTCTCACAAATATCATAACCAAAACGAAAATTTGTGAATCTGAAACAACTTTTTTCAATTTTGTCAATTTACCCAAACGTGAACAGGCCCCTTTAATAGGATAAATGTTGAATTCGAAAATTAAATATATTTTTTAAACCTTTCATTTTGAATTTTTAGGTCATATTTGGGAAAAATTTATCCTTTTTTCTATTTAGAATGTTGCAGAATACCAGCCCCAGTTTGGATGAAAAAACACACTGTTATGTCACGCTATAAATCAATAATTTTTAACTTTATATAATGGCAATAAAAACTGCAAGTATGTCGGAATAAATTCTTGACATGTGGGGTGTTTTGCTATTCCAAATAGTCAAATGCATCTAATAATACCATATAGTATAAAAGTCACATGACTGTTAAATACTGCAAGATTATCATTTTACAAATGAATTCGATCTGGATGAATACAGATCTGATACATTAAGAAACAGAACAGTTATTTAGAGATGTGTTGGGGCAGTATTTTGTTAAAAGTATGCTGTACATGTTTAAATTATCCATCTTCCCAATTACGCTGCCTATTTTAATCAATTCTAAACTTACTTAACCGTGATTGTCATTCGTAACTTAAGAGATGAGGTAACATATAAACATGTTGGGACTGTTGCAAAAGGGAAATGTGTTCGCAGCTGACCAGTATAATGTTT
The DNA here is from genome assembly GCF_020536995.1 of Dreissena polymorpha. Taxonomy (NCBI): domain Eukaryota; kingdom Metazoa; phylum Mollusca; class Bivalvia; order Myida; family Dreissenidae; genus Dreissena; species Dreissena polymorpha. The sequence goes on from NC_068355.1 coordinate 151,756,229, forward strand.
AGATACTTACACACTTAAAATATTGTTTGTTTGCAGTATTGATCTAACAAGAATGTTAAGATAAGGTATGTTTGCTACATTTTCAAGTTACAAAATATCCTACAATGTTAGGACTTTACCTTTTGAGTACTTACACAAGAGGTTTGCATCATTCACTTCAAAACAACTCCTACAATGTGAGGACTACATTTTGGGGAGTAAAACGAATGCTTAACAGATGTCAACTCACTACATCTCTCGCAATACAAGGACTGCATTTTGTTGAATAAAACAGATGTCTTACTGACTTCAACTCATATTAAATTGCTACAATATGAGGGCTACAATCTCTTAACTAACACAATAGCTTTGCAGAAAACAACTTATAACAACTCTCAATTTACTCATACAATAAGAGGACTACATGTACCTTTTGAGGACAAACAAATGTTTTACAGAATCAAACTCACAACAAACTCCTACTGTGTGAGGACTTTACATTTTGAGGAATAATCCCAATACCAATAATTTACAGATTTCAACTCACAACAAACTCATGCAATACGAGGACTAAACCTTTTGATAAAATATACACATATTTGTATTGTTTGAGATCATTCAATATGATGACTTAACAAGCACCTTTAGAGGCCAGGCACACATTTTTAATATTTCAGGTACCTATACAAACATATTGTAGAGGTCACTGACTGTAGGTATTATGTGGATTAATAGAACCCGATAGTACATGTAATAATTGTGTTAACACAATATTACTTGTTGCACGCATGATAGCTATTTTGTATGCACTCGATAGCTAAAGCTAACAAGAGCACCGCCTTGCGGGTGCAGACCGCTCATCTATTTTCTTTTTAAAGGTGAAGGGACTCTCATTTTCAATCACAAAGGAGGGAGGGGTGGAGTGAAGAGGGGTGTATAGTGTGGGGTTGTGGACATTTATTACATTTACTTCCAAAAAAGCGAGAAAAAAGTGAATAGTGTGAGGGTGTGTGGTGGTAATTTGTGAGATGATCTTAAAAAAAAAAAAAAAAAAAAAATTAAAAAAAAAAAAATTGGGGTGGGGGGGGGGTGGGGTGGGGGTATAGTGTGAGGGTGTGGTGGTCATTTGTGAGATGATCTTAAAAAAAAAAAATAGGGGGGGGCGGGAGGGGGGGGAGGGCACGGGGGACGGTTTGGGTGGAGTCTATTGTGGTATGTCAGGTAAGAGTAGTTTGGTCAAAGTATCAATCAAATCTAATCATAAATAAAAAAGTTATGGCAATTTTAGCAAAATTTAATAATTTGACATTGAGAGTCAAGGTCATTCAAAGGTCAAGGTAAAATTCAACTTGCCAGGTACAGTAACCTCATGATAGCATGAAAGTATTTGAAGTTTGAAAGCAATAGCCTTGATACTTAAGAAGTAAAGTGGATTGAAACACAAAATTTAACAATATATTAAAAGTTACTAAGTCAAAAAAGGGCCATAATTCCGTAACAATGACAACCAGAGTTATGCAACTTGTCCTTTTACTGTACCCTTTTGATAGTTTTTGAGTGTTCCAAGTATGAAAGCAATATCTATGATACTTTAGGGGTAAAGTGGACCAAAACATAAATCTTAACCAAATTTTCAATTTTCTAAGTATAAAGGGCCCATAATTCCGTCCAAATGCCAGTCAGAGTTACATAACTTTGCCTGCACGGTCCCCTTATGATAGTTAATAAGTGTTGCAAGTATGAAAGCAAAAGCTTTGATACTGTAGGAATAAAGTGGACCTAAACACAAAACTTAATCAAATTTTCAATTTTCTAAGTATAAAAAGGGCACATAATTCTGTCAAAATGCCAGTCAGAGTTACATTACTTTGCCTGCACAGTCCCCTTATGAAAGTTAGTAAGTGTTGCAAGTATGAAAGCAATAGCTTTGATGCTTAAGGAATAAAATGGACCTAAACACAAAACTTAACCAAAATTTTCAGTTTTCTAAGTATAAAAAGGGCACATAATTCTGTCAAAATGCATGCCAGAGTTATCTAACTTTGCCTGCCCAGTTCCCTCATGATAGTAAGTAAGTGTAACAAGTTTGAATGCAATAGCATTGATACTCACTGAGAAAAGTGGACCTAAACGCAAAACTTAACCAAAATTTTCAATTTTCTAAGTATAAAAAGGGCACATAATTCTGTCAAAATGCACGCCAGAGTTATCTAACTTTGCCTGCCCAGTCCCCTCATGATAGTAAGTAAGTGTACCAAGTTTGAATGCAATACATGTAGCATTGATACTTTCTGAGAAAAGTGGACCTAAACGCAAAACTTAACCGGACGCCAACGCCGACGCCAAGGTGATGACAATAGCTCATAATTTTTTTTCAAAAAATAGATGAGCTAAAAATAAAGTTGTTTTTCAGGCACTTTTTCAACAAACAAAATGAGACAAGGGAGGGAATTTTTGTTTTATAATTTATTTAAGATCATATTTTATTGTGTTTTTTAAAACTATTTTTCTATATAAACCTTGAAAAACATTATCAAACATATCAAAAACAACCTACAGATTACTTACAGTTTTAAGTTTTTATACTAACACAGTATGTATTTTAAAAATATTATGATTTTCAGTTACAACATAGCTCGATCAAAATGTGTATTGCCATGGATGTTATTTCTTTTATAATTAAGAAAGCAAATTTATTCATAAAACTCGTGTAACAAATTCGCTCTTAAAACTCACACTCAGTCTCTATCATTTCAAAAGGTAATATTAAAATTTGCGTTTAAATTAAAAAAAATGCTTTAAAGGGGCCTTTTCACAGATTTTGGCATTTTTTAACTTATTCATTAAATGCTTTATATCGATAAATGTAAACATTGGATCGTAAAAGCTCCAGTAAAAAATCAAGAATAAAATTAAAAAAAGGAAAAGAACATTGCCCGGACCAGGTTTCGAACCAGTGACCCCTGGAGTCCTGCCAGAGTCCTGAAGTAAAAACGCTTTAGCCTACTGAGCTATTCCGCCGAGTAATTATACATGGAGTATTTTATACCTTATATAAGCAATCTTCGTAGTTTCACAAAATTTAACGACAAAAACAGAACTCTCCAAATTATTCAATCGTTTCGCGTTGCAACGCTTTATAATTTTTAGGTTTTAAAATCGTCAAAAGATGCATATAATGGCTATATTAGACCATGGTAAATGTTCAGTATTACTGTTTCCTCACAAATATCATAACTAAAACGAAAATTTGCGAATCTGAAACAACTTTTTTCAATTTTGTCAATTTACCAAAGCGTGAAAAGATCCCTTTAAGACTATAAATAAGTGGTGACATATAAGTGGTGATTGAACATGCTTAAACACACCAAACAACATGTCACCACAGGGCCCTCGTTTTTGGAACCCATTTCCCCCTTAAAATATTATACTTTTGTCCCCTTTTTCAGCTAAAAATTCCCCCTCCTAATTTTTTTAAATACTTTTATACCTATGTTGCCAGCTGGTATCGTACTATTGACCTTTGATTTCATGTATATTTATGCAAATTACATTAACATATAGCTTTTTTAAGTGTTGAAAAGTTGGTGAAAAGATCTTCTAAAATTCCCTTTTTGCCCAAAACGACGCGAAATTCTCCCTTCTAAGGGCCCCAGTCCCAATCACCCAAAGTGAAGTAAGGGCCCTGCATCATCACTTAATGATGCTGTCAAATAGAACTTATCCCAATTTTGGGACATATATACAGCCATAGAGACATGGCTTAAAGCCTCCCACTTCCATTTATGGAAAGCAATGGCAATTGATATGTGAAGCAAATATCGAGCTGGGTACATCTAGAATAAATGTCTTCAGAAAATTGACATCTTAGAACCCTGTAATGTACATGTACCAGTCTCCTCAACATCAAACTGAACAAATTTTCCAAAACCCAGACGGCACCATTTACAATAACATAAAATTCAACAGTTTTAAAAGTCATTTATGAATCTAAAAACCTTTTCAAGAGATTAAATAATGTGTCGTCTTTACAGACAGTATATCCAATGACTCCAATATCCAATAACGCTTTCATTGCTTTGACATCAACTTCAAGGGAATTTCTGGTCAGGAAGGCTTTCCCAACAAACCGAATGTACACAAAAGTATACAGAATTGTACATCTGCCAGATTTTTCAGCCAAGTTAAAATGTAAACATGAATATTTTTTTTGTTATAAAATAATTAAGGAGCAGGCCATAATAAAACAAAGCAGCACTGCCTGAAAACTAAGTCATTACTTTTTTTCCCCTAACCCAATTTAACCAATGTTTAAATATATGTCATTATTGATTACTTATTACATGCAATCTTAATAAATCGCATGCAAACGTTATAACTATTGCATGGCCAGGTAATAGCTATCTCAGGTGCACTGATTAGATACAGCTAAAAAAATATTTCTTATGTCTTATTTATGCCACTGTAGATTTTTGTCATTAAATAAAAAATATACCAAATCAGTCACTTAATTAAAGATTTTTTTTGGAGATTGCATGATAAGAAAGAAAGAGGCATAACACACTTAAAATTATAAAAGTTGCATCTGAGCAGTGAGAATTTTCGACTATCTGACCAGTTTTTGCATAATTTACTTAACTAGTATATATCATAGAAACATTGTTATTTTACAATCATGAAAACAAATCAGATCACTATACATCATAGTCAATGATCATATTGCGTCTTTACAATTTCGAAACTATGTTCTCTGTAATTGTATTTACGTCTTTAATATGATACTTTAAACGTAGCGTGGAAAGAAAACAATTTAAATTTAGTTGGCCTTAGTCCCTTTTCCGCTACCCTAGTGTTGAAACATACCCTTTGCCCCTGAAACTTTGATGACAGGGCCATAGGTTTGTGTAATGTCGCGTGTGTATCTTAAACATGAATAATGAATAAGAAAACAAAAGATTGTGAGAACATGCTGTGGCTTAGGTTCAATGATTCAACACCCACACATACACCAGACACCTTTTTTAATGGATGGGTCCAGAGGGGCATGGGCTTTGAACTGGATACAAATCATTTATGCTACTTGTAATGTGAAACAAAGCCTACTTGTTGCTAAAGGCTAAACAGTGATGGTCAATCTTAAATTGAGTGTTCGCAGCTGACCGGTATAATGTTCAGATACTTACACACTTTTTTATGCATTTCAATCAAGAATGCTAAGGTAAGGTATGTGTGTTACATTCTTTAAGTTACAACACCTCCTACAATATAAGGACTTTAACTTTTGAGTACTAACACAAGAATTTTGCATAATGCACTACAAAACAATTCCCACAATATGAGGACTACATTTGGAGGAGTAAAACGGATGCTTTACAGACTTCAGTTTACAACAACTCCTACATACTTGAACTCATATTGAAGTGAATATGAGGACTATAATTTGTTGACTAACACAATTTCTTTGCTGATACCACTCATAAAGACTCTCCATATACTCCAACAATACGAGGACTTAACCTTTTGAGGACTTGCATGTTTTACAGAATCCAACTCACAACAAACAAACTCCTACAGCATCAGGGCTCCCACTGTCATTCGCAATTGGCACCAAATGCGAAAGTTTTAGAAAAGTGGTGATAAAATCTTTCAATTTGTAAAAACAACTGGCGCTTAAAGTCAATTGTATGTTGAGGCCAAAAGAGCAGTCTCTGGCATTGTTTGCCCCATTTACAGGTCATGCAAAGTTAAAAATTTAAATGGAAAGTTAGGAGCCATTAGACATTGAAATTGTTCATAGATGATTCCTTGATTAATTGCCTTGACAAGTTGTGCTATTTAAATATGCTTCTGCAAATTTAAATGAATCATTAATATGGCACTCAAGAATGAGAAAATGGGAAGAGATAACCTCTGCTAAAATATAGCTGTTTTCCTGGCACTAGCAAATTGCCAATAAATAAGGGACTCGTGTACAGGTCGGTTTTGGAATAGCTGATGTTAAATGAGATTTTAAATGATTTAATATATATATATATATATATATATATATATATATATATTTATATAAATTTGTAACAAAGTATACATTTGATACAACATTAAATTGCTGAATATTTACAAGGAAGTGAAAAAAGATACTAAACATTACTGGTTTAATTACATTTTTTGTAAGATACTAATACACATGTACAAAAAAATCACAATCATATGGTTTTATTTTACTTTTGTCTTAAAGAATTGAAATGCAGCCTGTTCATTTTTTTTTTCGTTAAAAATCGTGTCTTGTATTCAGCCCAATTCCAAATTGAAAAAAGTATATATTTTTCCAAAATGGGACCTAAAAATTTACAATTGAAGTTTTCAAAAAAAAACATAAAAATATATTTTTTTCTTTATAGATTTCCAGCCATAAATATAACTAAAAGGCTCATATTTTTTAAAAGTGGCAAAATAAGGCGTTAATGTGTGGCAAAAGAAAATTTCAACCTAACCTAGCGAGAGCCCTGCAGTATGAGGACTTTATATTTTGAGCAATAACTAAAAAAAACAATATTTTACAGATTTCAACTTACAACAAACACTACATTATGAGGACTCAACCTTTTGATGAAATGTACACATTTTTTAGATTATTCAAGTCATAACAAATTATTTCAATATGATGACCTTGCATGCACCTTTAGATTTGTTTGCATATTTAAAATCTGCTATAGTGCGGAAACGTAATACTATCACATTCACATTATTGTAATAAGTATCACATACATTTTGTACAATGTAGTAACAATGGCATGCAAATGATAAACCACTACTGTACGAAAGTTAGCATGTAATATCGTTCGCATGAAACTGTAATAGATACCGCTAAATTAGAAAAAATATGTGTAACAATTATGCCATTGTATTAAAGAGAATATTAAATGTTCTCTTTATAATCCAATTTATTTAAAGCCGCACACAAGGCGTTGAAGTAAGCTCAACTTTAAACTGGTCATCTCACGTAAATAAAATTAGTAAAGCAAGCCAGAGCTTAGGATTCTTAAAACGAAACATTCATTCTTCTAAAATGGAAACTAAGGCAGCGGCATATAACAGCATTGTTAGACCATCCTTGGAATATTGCTCTAGTGTGTGGGACCCTTACCATCAGAAAGATATTGATAAAATTGAAAATGTTCAGCGTCAAGCTGACAAATTTGTAACGCATAATTACAGCAAGACACAGGGCACGGTCACAAAATATAATTAAGGATTTGAATTGGAATACATTGCAATTAAGAAGACAACAAGCGAGACTCATTTTGTTCTATAAAATAGTACATAATCATGTTGGCGTCAATCCCCTTCACTATCTCACTCCATACATTAGACACTCACGCCATCACCATCACATGGCATACCAAATACCACCAAGTACAGCTGATTACCACAAATTTTCTTTCTTTCCAAGAACAGTTGTACAATGGAACACACTTTCATCTATGTAGTCAGCGCTGATACGATCGCTGGATTTAAATCAGTGCTGTCTACATCAGTGTTCCTTCCTTATATCACATGTTTCTGCTTTTATCCTGGTTTTAACTTGACTAATATTCTCACCACATGCACAGTTGTATATGTATATATTTAAGTCTTAAGGGCTTAAGGTGTTAGGTTTTGCATCTTTTTTATCACTGTCGATAGGATTTTCCTGAGTGGATTAAGTAACTTGGGAAACCTATCAATCTATTTCTTTTTAACCCCCCACGCATGGCTATAATGTATATGTATTGAACATAGCCATTATTATAATAGAAGAAGAAGGAGAAGAAGAAAGAAGGTGTCGCAAGGAAAAAACATGATCATAAGTATTTAACCAAGATTGAAAGTCTGGGATATTTTTTTACTTTTTGACCATAAATATCCTATTATGCGGACATGTTACACTGCTTATTTTCAGGTACATTCCGTAACTGCTGTGTCTATGCAGACCTATTTCGAACTACGACCGGAGAGCCAGCAAGCGCTTGGTTTGTTTACCTACCTACATGTATATATAAACCGGTATTCTAAGTCGCGAAAACGTATTACCTTCTTCGTGGACGAAAATCAGCAGTCAGCACGAAGGAAGATTTGGGTATTTTGTGTTTCTTTTGCTCTTTCGGCTCCGGTAGAATCCAATGTGATTCTTTTCCGCGTCAGAATCACTTGTCGCGACTCTTTGACGAAAATTTCTTTTCGATTTCTTGAACATTTGCGCCAGTTTACACACTACACACTAGTTTAGAGGTTACACTACACTAACATTGACGAGTTTGAACAGCCGCACACGATTTAACCAAATATATTTGCAAGCACGATTCTCAATAAAAGCTCGATAAGACCATCGATTATTTAATGTTGTACAATTCTTTGGAAGCTAGTATTTATCCTAAAATGAGAATAATCATTGCCATTTAATTAACCGTTTTCTTTAATCTGATAACAACTGTTTGATGGCAACTAAGCTCAGACTTTAGTGTTTACGCAAAAGTCGACAAAATCCATCACATACAAAAACAAAATGACAATAAAATGATTACAGAAATTATTTGATCTAATTAAAGTTCAACACCCGATACATTGTCTTTTTGAAAGGTGAACAGAAAACACAAAACAACAACCATCCTGCTACAATATACAGAAATTGAACAATAACCAGAAAAGCCATTTGAAATCTAAGCCCAACCTCATCAACTGCAGGTATTACGTGAATCTTAAAATGAAGAAAATCTTAAAATGAAGAAAATGAACTTTTAGGAAAATATATTCAGAACCAGACTCTGTAACTAAAATAACTCTTTCACCGTGAGACATAAAAAGCCGAATAAGCGCCTTAAAATTAGTGATATTGTTTAACCTCCCAGAAGTGTCTCTAACGACCTCAGAATTCATCGTTTCATTCACGTTCATTTTTTCGGCCGATTTTCAAAATAAAAGTGTCCATTTGTTGGAAATTGTATTACAATTGCGACAATATTAAATAATTTATTTTAACTTGCGAAATAAAATCACCAGATTTCGACTTTAAAAAAAGAACGAAAAAATAGGCCAAAAAACGCCCAAAACTTCATTATTACACGCCCCCCTTATCCCCGGGCGGACCTCCCGGGCCTTGTAGAGATTCACACCTTGTACGTACACACCTAAAATAAGGGGTCTATGTATGCAACCTACAGAGCACTAACATTAACCAGATCAAAATTCGGCAAAAAAACCCATAGACTTTTAACGTTGGGTGCGCCAAGGTCCATAACTCTTGAACGAAAAGTTCGATCCTCAAAATTCTTTCTGATCCATAATCGGGGTGCAACCAGCTTTCAAACGATGCCCATAGTATGAAGGTCACTTTAGTATGAATAATGCCCCCTTTACTTGCCATTTCCTAGCCAAGAAAATCTTGAAGTGGGAACTTCACCAGTACTAGGGATAAAGTCCTGGATTTTGATTTTTTTTATTAGGGGACAGGTATATGGAACCGTATATTGGGTGGACCGGTATGATTTGGCTATGAGTTTGGCACCCGGAAACTTGGTTTTACCACCCACAATTTGACCTTCACCCCCATAATACATTTGTTCAAGTTCAACTCTCAACAAATTCATACAATATGAGGACTTAACCATTTGATGAAATATATTAAGCATATATTGTTACCGAATTGTACCCAACCTCATGAAAAGAAAGTCATACGTAAAGCTTAAAATTAATACGATAACTTTTTGTAAATAACAAGGCACGGTTACAAGAAATAACTCGTTCACCATGAGGCATAAAATGCCAATGAAACGCATATAATCATATTGTTAACATAAAATAAGTTTGCATAGAATAACATAAAAATCGTCAATCAAGTGTTCACGATCGTTCCTCCATAAGTTTTGACCCAATACAACACCATATCAAACTTAAAAATCTTGCATAAAAAATATATAGATCGAAATTGCAGCGCTCAGTCAAATTCTTCTCTGAAGTTACTTCAATCTTGTTTGTATGATAGAGAATCATTGTTTACTTTATAAGAATACTTGAACCCCAGTATAAGTTTCAGGAGAGAAATTAAGCTAGTGTTTTATTTATCTGGGACGAACCTTTACGCAATTCATTTAACCCAGTTTTCCCACAGTGCGGCTCATCAATAAACAACATGAGACCTCTGCCTAGTCAACTGGCGCTAATATATGAGCCGACTATGACAAATGACGCACTACCAACAAACACACATATTGCACGTCTTTTTTTGAAATTACCGTGTTGTTTGAAAATATGTTATGGGCATCGTGCCCCTCCCATTTAGCACTGTCAGTTTTGTTCAATTCCTAAAGCAATTGTTCAAATGACACCATAGTTAACAAACTCTATCCAAAAAGACACACATGTTAGGGCTGAGTATCGGTGCCTACCAATCTCATATCTGACCTAGATTTATTTATAACGAATTCCAAATAAAACAACACTAAACATCTATTTGAATCTCGCTATAGTAAAACGGTGTTTAATGCATGTGCGTGCAGTGTCGTATCGCACAGACTTATTTGTAACGACACTTTCCGCCGAAACTGTATTTTCGTTTAGAATAGACTTCCTTTGAACTACACAATGCATAAGACCGTAAATTACTGTCTGAGATAAGCCTGCGCGGACTTCACAAGCCAACCTGGGACGACACTTTACGCACATGCTAATGTTGGATGTTAGGTTTATGCCTTCTCATTACCATTGTCGTGCTCGGAGGTGTGACAATTTTCGTCGCCTTCATGATTGCGATGATTGGTGGAACGCTTATACAGGTACGCACAAACATATGGGCCGTGCTCTGTGAAAACGGGGTTTAATGTATGTGCGTAAAGACTCTTTCCGCGTTCGTGATATTTTGCGTTAAACGAAAGTCTCTTCCCAGCTAAAATCCAGTTTAGACGGAAAGTGTCGTTCCTGATTAGCCTGTGCTAATTGACCGCTGAACTGAGCCTGTACATGCGCATGCAAAATTGAAGGGTCTTGTCCACAGTTTCGTGAAAAGTGTCAATTATTTAAGAAAGAATATGTATATTATGTTGAAACAAGCAAAATAGCACTCCGGACTTTTACTAATCGTTAAAATATTGCTTCATTAATGAGCAATCATCGATACTTTCGAAAATACTTTGAGGACTAGCACAGTGTGTATGTTACTGTTTCGTTTTTCAATAATAAATCCAGCGTGGAGAATTAATACATTATCTTATGCTTCAACAGACGTTCGAAAACCGGTATTTCAATATGTTTTAGCCAAATGTTTGTTATTTCTATTATAATAAGTTAAAACTATTAAACAAATAATATATTAGTACGTAAACAGTGTTCATGATGTTTGTTAAAAATACGAACATCTGTGATTAAGTTCCTTGAAACCGTATCCTCCCAAAAACCCGTGCTCTAAAATATCCATTTCATCTCTAACGGTTGGCTACCTCATTGTGCAAGATTCCCGTGCCCGAACGTACATGCCGACTGTGGTTGATGACTTATTTGGAAAGATTCCCAGTGTAGTCAATACAAACATAGGTCGCCATTGCGTAGTGGATATGGTGTCCGCCTAGCGACCGGTAGATCATGGGTTCAATACTCACTGTGGGAGCGTTCTTTAGATCTCCTCACCCCCCAGAGACAGCAAGTATTAGGTTCTAGTCCCAGGAAACGGACTCGAGAGCTTTGCGAATAAGCGGTAGGCATTCTATGCAATCGAGCTGAAATAAATGGGTTTGAGCCGAACGTAGTACACACAGCTACTGTACAGAGTGAATAATTATTAGAATAATGCATTCAAATGATAAACGTTACGGTAAGTACATGTATTGTTAATTTAATCCGACTGAAATGAGAATTAAAAAAAAACGTTTTATATTACTTTGATAAACGTGTTTAATGCGATGATAAATTGCTTGACAACTAAATTAATTTGTATCTGCTTGCTTTTCAAATATTGTTGGTGCATTTACAATAAATCGTGTTACATTACACACAACTTTGACAACTAGCATGAACTTACTTAAAGATTGAAATCAAGCCGTGTTGCAGTTACTGCACCCTTAGCCTATTTTTAAGCCGCTCTGGGAAAAGTGGACTAAATGCATGTGCGTTAAGTGTCGACCCAGATTAGCGTCTTCATGTTGCACAGTATTATTAGCGACATCACCTTCCGTTTGTATTTTTTTTGTATTTTTCGTTTAAAGTAAGTTTCTTTTAAGCAAGCATCTTGGCGGAGAGTGTCGTCCCTGTTTAGCCTGTGCGAATGACATCGTAAGCATATGCTTTAAGCCCCGTTTTCGCAGAGTGTGTCTCATATTCACTATATTTCAGATCGCTGGAACTCTACCTGCCGCGTTTGGCGGACCATTGACGGGGATGTTCACGCTCGGCGCGTTCGTGTCCATGGGTTAACTCCCATAAGGTAATATTATCTATGATAATATTCAGCTTACCGTAACTCGCGTATGAGCCACGTTTTGAGAAAACAGGACTAATTGCATATGTGAAAATTGTCATTGCTGTCCGCACAGGCTAATCATGGACGACATTTTCCGGTTTCATAGAATTTGTCGTTTGTGGGGGGTCTGTTTTAAACGAAAATCCAGTTTTGGCTTAAAACGTCGTCACTGATTTTCTATTAGTCAACGACATTATGTTGCATTAGGCCCTGTTTATCAAAAAACGCTACTTTGGATTTGTCTAACTCGAGTGTAAGTTCTCCCAACGAAAACAGTCCTCGAAGTGTTGGTGTGTGTTCATAGTTTAGTCCTCGTAATATTGGTAAAACAAGCGCAGTCGTGTCATGTCAATTTACATCAGTAAGATATACGTTTATGTTGACTTGTTAATTGCGTATTTCGTATCAGTGTATACGTTAAACAAAATAGTATTGGGTCTTAACATATAGAAGGGCGATCTTGACCACTCGATCGACGATTTCTGCTTTCAAGTATGTTCACGAAAATATAACTCTTCTCACTGTTCTATTGTTTCCAAACAGAGGATTGAAAGAACATGTATCTTACTAATTAAACATTTTTTTTAAAACAATATCACTAATTTTAAGGCGCTTCATCTGCTTTTAATGTCTCACGGTGAAAGTGTTATTTCTAGTTACCGAGTCTGGTTGTGAATATATTTACCAAAAAGTTTATTTTCTTCATTTTCAGATTTACGTAATACCTGCAGTTGATGAGATTGGGTACAAATAAGTAACAATCATTGCTTCACACAACCACGCGCTTTTTGCATAGCTTGTTGCAGATTGACTTGTAAAATAGTATGCATATAATTCCATTTACGTTAGATCAGTTTCATAAACAATATGTGTTTGTAATCAATTTAAAGGCAACCAGGGCTTCGATTTCAACTGGCTTTTCTGGGTATTGTTCAATTTCTGTATATTTTAGCAGGACGGAGTTTCTATTGTGTTTTCTGTTCACCTTTAAAAAAAGACAACTTATCGGGTGTTGAACTTTTTTTAGATCAAATAATTTCTATGAACTGATGTCATCTCAAGATGCTGATATTGTTAGGAAAGTCTCTCTTTATGTGTACCACTTGATGTTATTGATACCTCATGAACATTGAAATTTGACACAACTCATACTGTTACAACTGTATTAATTACATGGTTTTTGGACCGGAGGCCTTTATTTTAAAATAAAGAATTCTGTTTTTATTGTGTTTTCTGTTCACCCTGCAAAAAGACAATGTATCAGGTGTTGAACTTTTTGAGATCACATAATTTCTGTCATATCATTTTAATGTCATTTTGTTTTTGTATGTGATGGACTTTGTCGACTTTTGCGTAAACACTAAAGTCTGAGCTCAGTTGCCACACTGTTTTGTTCATTACCGTTATAACAACGACACAAGACAGATTATTATGGTATTTCAACAGATATCACCATATATTTATAGATAAGTGATAATTCAAATTTTCAACTGTACCAAGAAAGACCAAAACGACAAATTGTTCAGTCTGTTACTGTCAACAACATACACACACACGCCGTGTCTTCATTTTCTGATATTATGAGGACATTGGCACTCAACTTAAGGTTCTCCGATATTTTGAGGACTGGATTTTTTTATACTAGCACCGGTTTAGAAGCAAATCTGATTGGTCACTTTCAGCTCACAAGTAGACATTTGATTGGTTACCTCTACGCACACTTTATGAAGGAACTGTAAAAGGTGTGTGGCCAGATGCACAAACTCGTAACATGTCGACTTTATGGGGACCATTACGAAATTGCAAATTTCAAACGAAGTCCTTATCTAGATGATATTCCTGAAAAAAACATTTCGAGGACTCGAGGGTAAGTCCTCCCAACGAAAACAGTCCTCTGAGTGTTGGTGTGTGTCAATAGGGAAGTCCTCGTAACATTGGTAATACAAACGCACACACACACACACACACACACACACACACACACACACACACACACACACACACACACACACCACACACACACACACACATACATCCATACATACATCCATACATCCATACATACATACATCCATCCATCCATCCATCCATCCATACATACATACATACATACATACATACATACATACATACATACATACATACATACATACATACATACATACATACATACATACATACATACATACATACATACATACATACATACATACATACATACATACATACATACATACATTCATACATACATACATACATACACACACACACACACACACACACACACACACACACACACACACACACACACACACACACACACACACACACACACACACACACACACACACACACACACACACACACACACACACACACACACACACACACACACACACACACACACACACACACACACACACACACACACACACACACACACACACACACACACACACACACACACACACACACACACACACACACACACACACACACACACACACACACACACACACACATACATACACACATACATACATACATACATACATACATACATACATACATACATACATACATACATACATACATACATACATACATACATACATACATACATACATACATACATACATACATACATACATACATACATACATAATACATACTTACATACATACATAAATACACACATACATACATCCATCCATCCATACATACATGTACATACATACATACATACATACATACATACATACATACATACATACATACATACATACATACATACATACATACATACATACATACATACATACATACATACATACATACATACATACATCATACATACATACATACATACATACATACATACATACATACATACATACATACATACATACATACATACATACATACATACATACATACATACATACATACATACATACATACATACATACATACATACATACATACATACATACATACATACATACATACATACATACATACATACATACATACATACATACATACATAAATGCCTACATACACATACATACATGTACATACATACATACATACCTACATACGTACATACATACATACATACATACATACATACTATTTGTCCTTTCAATGCCTATGTCAACAAATTGGCTGCCCAGTGTTGTGAAACTTTGCCTTGTGAACACTAGAGACCGCATTTCTTGTCCGATATTCATGAATCTTTGTCATGGCATTTATTCAAATCATACCTCAACCGAGTTCTAAACTGGTCATGTGGGGTCGGAAACAAGGACACTTGGTCAAAAAAATAAAAACCTTGTGAATATTGTGATGTCAATTTTAATTGGCCAAAATGTTTGTGTAAATGATATGTCGCTTCTTGAGTTCGAAAATGGTTCTGGTCGGTTGAAAAACATGGCCGCCAGGGGGCGAGGCAGTTTTCCGGACATGGCTATAAAGTTACATTGTAAGTCTCATTTTTTCCCTATCATGAAACTTAGTCAGAATATTGGTTTAATTGAATTCATGGACGAGTTCGAAAATGGTCAAGATCGGTGGGAAAATATGGCTTTCAGGGGGTGGGACAGTTTTCTCTATATGTATAGTTTGTTTGAAACTGGTTCTGGCTGTCAAAAAACATGGCCACCGTGGGGTCATTTTCCATATATTTTATGTAGTAAAAGAAGCTTGTGAACACCCTTAAAGACACTTTTTTTTGCAAATCATTATGAAACTTTTTTTTTTTTTTTTTTTTTTTCCAGTATGTATATGTATATATATATACGGCCAATAATATTTAAATTGTACTAGCAAATCTAAAGGCATTGAGGGAAACATTAATAAGAGCATTTAATGATGCAGATATTTTTAAGTGTGTATAGATAATCAATGCTGTAAAAATGATGTAAACATTGTAATAACAGATGAAAATTCAATAATCCTTGCGTTTAAAATCTATGTCTGTGATAAAATGGTATTAAAAAGTTCCTATCTCTATGAAATGATTCCTAATTGTAATTGAAATTTTTCTCAAGTTATCATGTTCATTTTTGAGGTATTTCTTGGCTCCTGCTATGCTTGGAATAATTTTTTGTTTGTTTTATACTTGTATAAGTATAGCTTTAAAAATAAAATTACATTATTTATGGTACTAGCAGACTTCGTTAAATATCCAAAAGAAAAATTGTCTTATCAATAAATGGAAAAGATTATCCGGGTAGCATTTCGTCAATAACTGTTTTAGATAGCTGACATTCCCAGAATAAATGTTCTAAAGTTTCATCACTTTGTTTGCATAAAGAACATAATGGATCATTAGTAATTTTCATTTTATTTAAGAGACTATTTGTTTCAAGTATTCTGTTAGTCATTCTATATTGGAACCACTGCACTTTTACGTCATTGGTTATTAAAAAAAGTAGCTAAAATATGTAATTCCATTCTTTTTCATTAATTGTGTCATTAAGTTAAGTACATCATTTTGCCTTTACTGATGGTTGTTCATTTTTTTTATTTATAATGGTGTATAGTCTTTTTGGTCCAGATTCTTTTTTCAGTATAAGTTGTAATAAAGGGGGCAAAAAGGGTTTTATAATTTGTTGGGTGGGACAAGATACTTTTTTTTTTCAAAAACTAATCTATTGCTTTTTTATCCCTGTATAATGAATGAAATTTATGTTCAAATCATACATTCTATTTATTTCAAATAAAGGAATAAAGGCTCCATTTTTAAATATATCCCCTATCAATGAATTCTAGCATCAAACCATGACTTAAAGAAAATACTTTTATTTCCTATTAATACGTTTGGATTGTAGAAAAGTGGATAATATAGAAACTCTTCTGTGTTTAAATCCAATTTATTACAATAAAGTGAGAAGCTTTTTAAAACATCTACCCAAAAAGGATTTCAAATTCTATTAGCTGTATTTAAAGCGGGTATATACGATTTTTTATATGTGTTTAATTGTAATATATTGATAAAATATGTTACAATAACATAAAATGGGCAAGAAAAATTATACATTAAAGCCGAATTTCATAAAATGCAGCAAAGACAAATTAGCGCCCCGAGCCGATTGTGACGTACATATTTTCCTACAATAACCGAAGCATTCGTCTTTGTATTAGGATCGGAGTTAGTGTTCGTGTGTCGTATGAATAGATATCGTTGCAGGAATTCAAATAAACCGCTACACTAAGTTTAGATTCATATAGATTCACATCGTACATGTATCGTATACATGCTGGCGAATTCGGCTGTACAGCCGTTTTCAATTTCAGAATTAAATATCTGGCTTATTTCGCATTTTTTGACACATGTTCTTCTTAACTTTTATTTTAATTTATATTGAAATATATATATAATAAGTTTTTTACACATTTTATATAAATTCATAAATATTTGACAAAATCGTATATACCCGCTTTAAAGCGTAATGATAACTGCAATTTAAGAGTTTATACTTATCAAAATACAGTTTTGTGATGTCTATCCAATTTCCACTAAAGGATTGAAGTTTTTGTAGCCAGGTAAGTTTCAATGCCGGAATAAATTCATCCAAATTGATAATTTTTAAACCTCCTTCATTATGTTCTTTAACTATTGTTGTGAACTTTATTTTACTATGCCTATCCCAAATAAAACTTAGAATAGAAGAATTTATTAAATTTAATATGGTAATGGGTGGGTTGGGCAATAATATGAACAGGTGATTGAATAATGACACAATAAGGGTTTTTATAATCACAATTTTGCTAATGTGTTAAAATTCTTCTTTTCCATTTTTTCAGAATGTTTTCCATTTTAACAATTTTTTCATCATAATTTAATTGTTAACATTTTTGACAGGTCTACATGGAAATGTATTCCAAGCCTTTTAAAGCTTTGTTGCATACAATTTAGTTTCCATTTGGTTTTTATGGTATATGAACTATATTTGTTCATGCCAATCCATACAACATTTTTTTTAATCAAAATTAACATTAAGGACTGAAATATATGCAAAATTCTATATATACTGTTATAATATAACAGTAAATGTCTCATTTAGGGATTGTTCGGTACCGTCTTATAAAATAGTAATATCATCAGCAAACTGGGACAATTTATGTTCAGTTCCCTGAATGGTTATACCTTTTATATTATTGTTATTTCTCAATACAAGTGACAAAACTTCGGCACAGAGGATAAAAATGTAACATGAGAGGGGATCTCCATGCCTGCAGCCCCTTTCAATAGGGAAAAAGTAAGATAAGTACCCACAATGAGAAACGGCTGATTAAGAATCTATATATAAAACCTCAAGCCAACGTTTTATGTCAGGACCGAAATTAAAGAAAGAAAGTGTACTTTGTACAAAGGACCAGGCCAATGAATCGTACGCCTTTTCAAAATCAATTAGGAGAATTAAGCCTGGGATCTCATTTTCTTTAGTATAGTGCATTATGTCATAAATTAACCTAGTATTTTTCCCTATGTATCTCCCTTTAATAAAACCCGTCTGATCGTTATGAATTAACTTGTCAATAAATAATTTAAATCTGTTAGCTATTACTCCAGAGGCAATTTTATAAACAGTATTTAATAGAGTAATTCGACGCAATTTTTTTATATAAAGCCTAGATTTATCACCCTTTGGAATACAGGTTATGATACCTTGAGTTTGTGTTATAGATAAATGACCACACTTATAAGCTTCATTTAAGGATCTGACAATAAAAGTACCATTTTTTCCAAAACATTTTATAAAATTCTGCACTAAAGCCAGAACTGCCTGGGCTTTTATTATTTGACATATTTTTTTTAAACAGTTGAAGCTTCCTCTAAAGTTATAATACCTTCGATTAAAATGGACTCACTCTGGTTTAATTTTGGGCAATTTATGTCTTTTACAGAGTTATTAAAGTCTTCACTACTGCAATCATTATTTTGTTTATAAAGAGACTGATAATACGATGCTATTGAATTAAGGAGACCGGTTTGGTCAGTTATTTTACTATCATCTTCATTTTTAGTTTATATGT
>NC_068355.1:151780735-151840735 GCF_020536995.1 Dreissena polymorpha
CGAGCTGCACATTTTGAGCGGTGAAAAGTCAAGGTCATCCTTCAAGGTCAAAGGTCAAATATATAGCTTCAAAGCGGCGCAGAAGGGGGCATAGTGTTTCTGACAAACACATTTTTGCTCAAGTGTACTATTTTTTTACTCTAGTTGTTTACATTTTTTTCTTGCACAAAAGAATCCCTTTTTAAGTGTTTCTAGTGTTTAATATTTAATAATACTCTAACATTATCTACTACAGTAGTGTAGGTTCCAGCTTGTAAAAACGGATTTATAAAAAAAAAACAAGTAAATAAGGACTTCCAAAGCCCAAGAAGAAAGTGGTTTATAAGGTGAAAACATGTTATTATATACTCTTTTTGAAAGATTTCATTAGAACTGGTTCATGTATCACTGAAGCATATGTTATTTTAATTGTGCACATTGTTCCAAACTTCATAATACAATGTTAATATAAGGAATTATTGTTTTACATTACCCCACTCACTTCTGACCATTTCAGATAGTAATATGTCCTTAACTTTGTTTTCATTTCTCTTACTTTTTCTGAATAAATACTGAAGAACAGTTTGAAACTCATTAGCTGTTATGTTGTTTTATAAATCATCTTTTAAAAATTTGATATTTAGAATTAGAGATTTATAATTTAAATTATCTGCTTCTATGCGAAGATTTGAAGGTCAACTTTTGTTAAATCTGAATAAAGTTTTTATTGAATCGTATATGAATGCTCACCATTATGTATCTGCTTGATACTTCACTGCAGCTATTTAAGTGTTATCTTGAACGCGCTTTTCGGTCTTTTAAATGTAAGATGTTTAGTTATCTCTAGTTGAAAATGTGCATGTTTTGTGTGAGGAACTAATTTGCATAAAGCCGAATTAAATACCAAAACAACCTACTTACATCGATGAAGCAAAGAAAAGAGCGTTTCAATTCTTATACATGTAATTACGATTATCATTCTGCATGTTTTCAATGGTTTGGCTAAAATACAATATAATTTGGGATTTATTCGTGTATGAATTTAGTAGGCGCCCCTTTTACAATACGCAGTTTTGACTGTGTACATGTCGCACATGGCATAATTAAACCAAGTTGTCCCACGCTCGATTTCCTCGTGCGCTTCGTGGAGGGAACTCGCTTCATTGAATATTAAAGCCCAGTCAAATGATATACTATAGCCAATTAGAATAATGTACACTAGTGAAACATAGGGCAATTGTAATTATGTAATAAACTGCAAGAAAAATAAAATGTTATTAAAGTCAATCGTTACTGAAATATTCGCCGTGCATTTTTGTCGTTTTACAATGATGACTGCACGTAAAATTGGCGATTAAATGCATAATACGCTTTCAATAATTCAGTTGAGTATATAGGGTCAGACCATAGACCGATCTAGTCAAAGGGCACGTGTATCACAACTCATATAAAACTATACCGGCTCGTAAACAAATTTTTAAAAATATTTTGATAAGTAGTGTGCGATGTGGACATAATATGGAAATAAAAGCAAACTACAACCTTACTAGCTTTGAAGACTGTTCATGTTTTGGTATTATTTACACAGCTGAGTAGGTGATTTCGCTTCAGTGCAAATTTTGACGGACAATGAAGTAAGACCGATCACATTAACTAGCCCTAAAATTGATCTACAAATAACCTAATTTTGTGTCACATTTGAATAATGTTCCATTTTCTCAAAAACGAATTATTTGACCATTCAAAAAGAATACAAATCTAATTGCAGTATGGACATTTATTTCAAACATGTACTATATACACTGGAGTTTCAGGAACAGAAAATCAAGTAAGAAAATACAAAATAAACATATCATATATTTGCGACAGTGTTAATATTAAATATAAGATTTACAATAGTGGTTTTGTTTAATATATTGAAGTTTGAAATAAAATGTTAATAAATCTTTTAAAAGAACAATATTTTAAAAGGAACATTCCACAATTTACGAGGATTTCATAACTAAATGACCGCCATGTTTTCAAACAATTAGTAACGTTTCATTCATTCTTTTGCAATCTAACAATGAAATGAAGAACACTGGGAATCTGTTTTTGCCAAATTTGCAATGTCTGTAAATGTGTACAACAATATGAGTGAATTTATTTAAGCAAAAAAATAACAACATTTAACTACTTCAAGATCAATTCCAATAACAAGAATATCAATTTATGTTGCTTATCGAAACATTGTAAATAAAACTCGAAACGAAACTTACTTGAACTAAACTAACTTACCAATTAAATTTGCAAAATATAACCAATTTTTAAGCATATATTTGTGCATATGTAATTAGTAACCATCCAATATTTCAGTGAAGGCCAAGAACAAAGAAGTCGCACTTTCAATCGAGTCAGGAACTGGCAGTTGCTTCCGCTGCATTTCACACACATGTTCTAGGACGGGTATGTAGTCATCTTTACACCCAAACTGCGGTTTCTTTACAAAGTATCTCTCTTGAATACGATCAATGGTTTCCAATTCGCAAGGAAGCCGAAATGAAAAACCTCAGTGCCACTAAGACACAAATCTGCAATATAAAAAAAGTTGTGAGTCGTTAAACACACGTTTTGCATGTATTAGTCAAAGAGAAATATCTAAACGAATCAATCGAGATTTAAGCTCTCTAAATGCCCATAAAATCCAACAAACACATAAATAATTATTGTTTGCCATTGTTATTTTTACCTTTATACCAAGCATTCCTGATGTAAAAATGGACGGTCTGAGACCTTGCGTGTTTCAAAAGAATATACCAGAAACTAAACATCTGTTCGACGCCAGAGGTCATGAACCAATGTTGCAATAATGTGAGGATGTCAAAATTCTATGACGACATGATATTAAAAATGTGTCATGGCTTAAAAAATTAACTCATCGTGTCGACTAAAACTATGATGGCAAGTCATTTTCACAAGAGCATGACGTCAAAAATTATGTAGATTTGTCGACTTAGATCATGTCGACCAAATATATTTTCGGGAAAAGCCGTAAACATTTACGTCGAGACTACAACTTAATGTCGATATGACGAGTAAAATTAAGGTGGGAAAAGCTACAAAACTATGTCGACATACCATGTTATTTCACAGTAAGTCGGTATTAATTATTCCGGCATGACCACATTATTGGGGTGTACCATATACGTTTCCGTAATGGAAGTGTATATGGTACACCCTGATGCTGTGATGTCAACATTCTATGACGGCATGATATGAAAAGGGTGTCATTGCGTAAACAAATAACTCATCGTGTCGACTAAAACTATGATGGTAAGTCATTTTCACAAGAGCATGACGCCACAAAATATGTTCATTTGTCGACTTAAATCATGTCGACCAAATATTTTCGGGAAAAGCCGGAAGCATTTACGTCGAGACTTTAACTAAATGTCGTAATGGCGAGTAAAATTATGAGGAAAAAACCTACAAAACTATGCCGGCATACCATGTTATTTCACAGTTAGTCCATATAAACTAATCCGGCATGACCATAGTATTGGGGTGTACCATATTCTATGACGGCATGATATGAAAAAGGTGTCATGGCGTAAAGAAATAACTCATCGTGTCCACTAAAACTATGATGGCAAGTCATTTTCACAAGAGTATGACGTCAAAAAGTATGTTGATTTGTCGACTTAGGTCATGTCGACCAATTTTTTTCGAGAAAAGCCGAAAACATTTACGTCGAGACTTTAACTTCATGTCGTCATGGCGAGTAAACTTAAGAGGAAAAAGCCTACAAAACTATGACGACATACCATGTTATTTCAAAGTATTTCAATATAAACTAATTGAGCATATTCATTTTATTGGGTTGCACCATATACGCTTCTGTTAGCAAACGTTTTACGAAACGAAATTTCTCGTTCATTCGAGTAATGGGGTATACTCCATGTAAGTAAAGTGTCTGCCCAGATAAACCAGTGCAATCCGAAGAAGCTAATCAAAGACGATACTTTCTGCTTTTATTAGAGTTTTCGTTTGAAGGAAGTCTTCTTTTGGCGAAAATCAAGTTTAGGTGGAAATTTAAGTTTCTGATTAGCCTGTGTGAACTACACAGCAACTCATTGATGACGACACCTTACGCACATGCATTACGCCCCGTTTTTCCAGAGCGAGACGAATACTATTTTATCAAGATTAATCATTATTTCACTCTTGCAATTTTGTAATATGCCGAAAATTCAATATTTTAAGAGCAAATACAGTAGTATTACTAGTCTTTAATATTTCAATCCTTATTTTCTAAACAAGACTTTACGAGTTGGCATACCTTGCCTAGTTAACAAATAAAATTAACACTGAACCACTAAACGTGTTTCTGTATCATCTTATATAATATTTCGTCATGTTTGAAATGAATTACCTGGAGTTAAACAACTCGCAAAGAAACACATATTTTCTTTCTAAACTGTAAGCCTAATGCTTGGATTATTAAATTGATATTTTAAATGACGTCACATATATTGCGCCAATAATGAACGGTCAGAAGATTCTTTGCGACATTCCTTTCGGTCACTCAGATCTAATAATCAACATTTAAAAAATATTATATCCATACTTTGTGCTGTATTGCTGGCTATTTTTTAACGATGAAATACTGGTACATCAGATATGAAAATAAATGAGTGGTCATTTTTACTGTTGTATTGCGTCAATATATTGTATTCTATTTATAATGTGGTATTGTATAATCAAAATACAAAACGTACTTTCCAAATTTTGAACACACATTACGGTTTCAATTAGATGATACCATCCGTAGTAATTAATATGCCATGGTGGTATGTATTTTGAAGATAAATATCAATCGTAGTGTATGTGTTTAAGGCCGTACTTATGTGCATAATTGTTCGGTTGGTGTGGGCGGATGAATGTCGAATAGAACATTCACGGCTATTTTGATTAAATTCAATATGTACAGAATCACCTTAATTTAGTACACTTCTACACGCGAAAATAGTTGACATGAAATCACGAGACTTTTATCTCCGACGGTGTTTATTTTTCTTTTCAAAATTTTTAAAATAGAAAACTTCAATATTCGACAAAACCTTAAAAAATAAAGCTTTTTATTCAATTGAGTTTATAAGATTTTGTAACAATACTTACAAACAGCTAAAACCCAAATACGGACAGCATTATCTTACAACTATACAAATGTTCCCAATTATATTGGGTTCAATACTAACGTTAAACGAATGCAAACACAATATATGATTTAACCCATTTATACCTAGCGTCTAGAAAAAAAGGCCTTGGCAAACAGCGTAACCCCAGATGAGACGCCGCATAATGCGGCGTCTCATCAGGGTCTGCGCTGTTTGTTTAAAAAAGGAATTTCTGTAAGAAAAAATCTAAATATAGAAATAAATATACTAGACATCCCTAATTTTGGAAATAAATTGATACAATTTAGAAGAAGGATGGGAGAGTCCACTAGGCATAAATGAGTTAATAAACAATAATGAATACTGTCATGGTATTTTTTCCGAAATTACAATGGAGCTTTGATTTATTGAGTTGATGTTTATATAGTTAATTGTGTGGATAAATAACGACACATTATGTTTAATCGTCGTAAAACTAAAAAGAAAAGAAGGCGGATGTAAGAACGAAGATAGTCAGTTATGCAAAGTGTGTTCTCTTAAATATGAAGCATTCAATTGATTGTTTTTCAGCATCATTTGGAAAGGAGTTTTACTTCGGCGTCCCGGCGAATCTAGCGCAAGATAAAAGCACTCAAATCGAGATAGACGTTGCCACAAAGATACCAGGCGAGCTCCATGTATTCGCTCCATATCACAATATAAACGTTACAGTAGCGATTTATGAAAAATATTCATATACCTTGATGACCCCACATGAAATTTTTACCACCGGCAAGCAAAAAAAATGGGTATTTACATCTCATCTAGTGTTCCTGTTTCGGTCTTTGTAATGAGTTCCAGTCGGGCAAGCGGAGACACGTTTCTGGCATTTCCTTTGGACGCTCTTGGAACAGAGTATGACATACTCGCGTATCTTTCATGGAAATCCGGATATCTTTCAGAGGTGGTCTTCGATGCTCCTTTTGACGGGACGATTGTGAACATGACGGTTGAAAACCAATCCACCGTTGTGACTCTCGACCGTCTCGACCAATATCAGATGCTTACAACGACACAAACCCTTACAGGGGCGCTTGTTTCATCGAACAAACCAATTGCCGTGTTCTCTGCGGCCAGTTGCGACACAGGTATTTGGAGAAAAAAATGGTCCTTACATATATAATAAGAGTAAAGGTATCCAACGATGATTTCACAGCTGTATTGAATAACACAATGCAACAGCATAAACGATCAAACAATGCACACATATGTCGTCGTGGTTGCCAGCAGGAAGGGTCCATCTATGATAAATCATCGATGTGAAAACTATCACGATTTAACATTAATAGACAAATATAGTTCGCAATCATTTATAGTTTCACACTGGTATATAAACACGGTGCCCATACCACGTGACTTTTTAGGATCTGTGTTGGGAGAATAAAGCGCGACCCAGATAACATGTTTAAGGATCTCTTTTTAAATATTTTACCATTTGTAATGGGATGAAGTGGAGAGCCCGCCCATTCGTAAGAGTTCTCTATAGGTATCATGATCTTTTTAAACAAATAATTGCTTGATAATAAATACACATATCTAATAAATATAATATAATAACAATCCAATGGAAATATTTACCTTAATGGTAATATAAGAACGAAAATCGTAGAATCAATATTTTTGAGTTGTTCGCAATCAGACAACTAAGGTTAATACCACATTTTTAAAGCCAGTATTGTTAGGTACGAAAAACCTGATAATTGCCGTGTCCTCGCCGAGACTGCGTTGTATTATGTATAATAGAGGTTGCAGTTCTTTAACTATATTCATTCCCAAATGGACTCATACAGTTAATATCGAGTTAAATGGAATCTTTTTGAACGGAGCGTATACAGAAACAATCAATACACATTTTTTAATTAAACGTGTCGCGGAAAAGAATGTTTATGAATGAATGTTTATGCGTGTTAATAACTTGGTATTTTTTCGCAGCACAGGTCATTCAAAATCGGAGGCCATTAAAAGATATGGGAATATAAAACTACTACTGATCAACAATAATAATGGGATATCGAGAGTCCAATACACTATCACGCGTCTGTTGCGTAACCTCGTTGCTAGTGCTTGCTTGTACAGCGGGGTTAAATTTGATGTGTATGGGAAACGGTCTTTTTTTCTCAACGGTTAGCGGCGATCTATCTTGTATTATCATTTTTTAAACAAAGAAAATGAATTTCTTTTTTTTTTAATTATTATTTAAAATGAACGTTAACACCGTCCATTAGAACTACTGTAAAAATTAAAAGGCATAAACATATGATTAGATTTAGTTGACAGCGTCTATTAATTTAAATCCCATATGACAGCTAGGCATATTTTCACGTGCTGCTTTTTTCTCAGGACCCCCAATTTAAGACGTCACGTGTTTAAATGGAGGCACGTCATTGGGGGACACGTGTCTGTGTGCGAGTCGTTTTGCAGGAGAACGCTGTCAAATTGGTAAGAATTAAACGGGTTTTGTAGTTGGATTTAAAGGGTTATTACGAAATGTCGAAATTTAAAATTGCTCTACCGAATATCCGATTGTTCATAATGACTGCAAAACTATAATTAGCGTGATTTTGCTAAATGTGTGAACTATTAAGGTACAGTGTCAAATTGGCTGATTTTGGATAATAGGTGACATAGGAAAGAACGGTTTAAGAGCATTCAAAGAAGTACTTCTGTCGAGATTTGATGTAAAAAGAAAATACACTTATGGCGCATAAAGGACTTGTTGGATTAAATGATAGAAATGTTAAACAGCTTTTGTAAAAGCATTCGTTTTAGCAACAAAAAAATAGCATGCAGTACGGCTTTTCTCTTGGTGTTCCCCGTTTAAACCAATGGGTGCAATCCTTGCAATTCATGGAATAAGATTGAGGGTTAAATTCTTAAAACTTCATTTTTTAGCAAAACTTAAAATGCTTTTTACTTTTTAAGTTGAAGAAAATGCTTTTGTTTATTTATTTGGCTTGCAGTTGCAGTGTTTCCACTATTTTGATTAGTATTGATTATTTTTCCATTGATCCTGTCCATGCTTTTTATGTAAACGCAGATGCTGACTGTACGTTTGACAACGAAACGGTGTGCAGTTGGACAAACCCGCACTCATTGGACAATTTTGATTGGGTTGTTCACCGTGAAGCCACGCCCACTGACGATACTGCGCCTAACAATGACAATACAATTGGAACAGCAAACGGTATGTTTCCATGCGGTGCATGGTACAGATAATGGTTTATAGGATTTTACATGTGGGCCATGCTCTGTGAAAAAGGGGTTAAATGCATGTGCGTAATGTATCGTCCCAGATTAGCCTGTGTAGTCCGCACGCGCTAATCAGGGACGGAAATCTCCGCTATTATGATATATTTCGTTTCAAGAAAGTCTCTTCTTAGCAAAAATCCAGTTTAGGCAAAAAGTGTCGGCCCTTAGAAGCCTGTGCGGATAACACAGGCTCATATGGGACGACACTTTGCGCACGTGATTAAACCATTGTTTCACAGAGCACGGCCCAAATACTCCTGTTTAAGGACGTTGTTATTCGTATCCACTCAAACCGTGGATAAAACCCCATAGAGTGTGACCCATATAGAATAGCTGAAACGAACATGATATAAGCATCGATATTATGTATAGAATAAAGTAACCCCACTATCACGCATGTGACAATGTTTTTAATCGCTTAGTTATATATAAAAACGTTAATACTCTATACAATATAACTATGGACGTGCTATACCTCACTTTCTGTGAAAATTAACCCTTTTATGCCTTGCGTCTAGAAAAAAGGCCTTGGAAAACAACGTAGACCCAGATGAGACGCCGCATGATGCGGCGTCTCATCAGGGTCTGCGCTGTTTGCTTAAGGAATTTCTGTTAGAAATATTTTAAATATAGAAATAAATACTAGACATCCCTAATTTTGGAAATAAATTGATCCAATTTAAAAGGATGGGATAGTCCACTAGGCATAAATGGGTTAAACGTGCAATACATTGCTGTACAGGAGCCTATGTCTACATCGAGTCAAGCGCCCTTCGTTTGAAAGACGAAAAGGCCTGGCTGCAAAGTCCAGAGTTCATTCCTACAGGACCTCAAGGTGTTTGCCTCCAGTTCTGGTACAGCATGAACGGCGAGTCCATCGGTCACTTGAATGTATACAAAAGAAGCGGAAGTGCGGCGGAGCGGGATTGGACACTCTATGGAGAACAAGGGACCCAATGAAAACAGGGAATGGTGAAGCTCGTGTCTCAGAAAAAAACCATCGTAAGTTATGTTTTCTCATGTGTATATGCAAATGTTTAATGAAAAGCGTTAAGGGTAATCTTTATTGTCAACCTACATGCAATCAGAATAAGATCATGCACTAGCAATTTGTATAATTGAACACTTGTTCTACATCTGAGTGAAATGCTTATATTTGGAAAATGGCAGCCTTTTTACTTAATTAGCAGCTAAAATGCTGTAATAAAACGATTAAAGTGTGTTAAATAAGGTACGAAATATTCACATATATGTATAATGCTTACGGTTGCATATGATTTCTACCATGGTCATGGAGTACATGTTTAGGTTATACTGTTGAACATACATTTTTTGATATTCTGAACTAGAATTTGTATGGTTTTATTTTGTTATACAAAAGTTCTAGTGGTCAACGTGCTCTATTATCCAGAGGTAACATTTGAAGCTACGGTTGGGGACGGTTACCTTGGCGACATTGTTCTTGATGACGTCAGCTTCACGAGCGCCACGTGCCCTCACACTCCAAACCAGGCAACGTCATCGTCTGGGATCCTAATAGGGCGATAGCATGCACATTGTCATTGATGTCAATGCGTTCGTAAAGCGAACATATATATTTATGTAAAATACAGCCCGTTGACAGTTGATCGAGCTTGATTTACTGAACTCAACTACGTTTGATACATCCTTTGACAGAGATTTGCAATGGTTTATTAGTGATCAATAGTTTCTTGTTTACGTTATACACACATATTCGATTAACAAGTGGTATGATGAGCTCCTACAGAAACTAATTTAGTAAGCAAAACATAACACATCTAAATTCCATATTTCTAAACGTTCAATGCTCGCATAGTTTCACAGTGGTCTTTAATTATTTTTAATTTCAAAGTACCGGTATTCTCGCGTGCACCATGATTAATAAACATTTTCGATATGTAAAGTATAATCCTATATATGTATGACATTACAAGTATTTGTTGTTTGATTTCATTTCTATGTTCGATATTTGCATATATATGTTCTTAACGTGTATGCAATTAAGCCGTCGACTTTGATTTCAGTTTGAAGAGAAAGTAAAGGCCCGCGCATTTAAGGCCTATTTAAATACGCTGATGTAAAAAAATACTATATTATATATAATCTCGTTGTGAAAGAATTCCAAACATAAATATAACGAATTGGAATATACACAATATGTTGAGCAAAAACATTCCCGTAAAGAAAGAAATGATTAATGGCCTTCGCCGCACATATACTGATGCCACTTTCTACTTTTTGTGGTACATGTATGTGTGATGCTATAATTAATGCCTATACTTTTAAAACGCGAACCAAAACACATCACTTGAGCGACAAGAAGCACTATAAACTGACTTTGCAAATACGATACAGCCATTATCAGAATGTCCGTAAGCAAACTAAGGCCTATTTGTTTCCACGCGATGCTCTGACGGTAGTGAGCTCGGGTTGACTGAACTAATAATAATTCAGATACTATCGTCATATCTGCGGCATAATTAGGCGATCTATCTTATTCAGCTAATAAGGCATGCTTGTTTGTACGGATGATACAAATCACCATTATTGCTTTCGGGATTGACTGAACGAGCTTTAGGTGGACTAGCATCGAAAATATACGATTTATTTATAGATCTACTAATAGTTTTCCAGCCCTACCATGTAAACGGCGTTGTCTGACATCAACTAGACTGGTTATTTTCGCCTTGTTATTTACGTAGACTTTTTACGACGAACATAACATTGTACAAGCCAAATGCGCATTTTATACATCGAAAATGCAGAAATAAATACTTATATTCAAAAACTTTGTATCACTCTGAAAAAAAATTATTTTATTTCAAATACAGATACTGACAATTGGGTTATTCAAGAAAGCAAAATTTACAATAACCCTCGGGTGGACTATTTACTTCACTTGGATTTGCTAACAGCACGCTATCTCTATGTTTGATCTTTTTATCTTTAATAGCGATCAGAAAGCAGTTGTTTTCCGGGTTTGTTTCCAATAATTTTGGAGTATGTTGATGTTTCAAATATTTTTGTTTATGAATTACATGTATATCACAATTCTTACTATTTCTAATAAATAACTAATTGTGCACATTTTTTTATCGCAAGGATACTACACATAATGTTTAAAAAAATAACCAATGATTATCTCTTCTGGGTCTGTGTAGTCAGGTTCAAGCTTTTAAATGGAAAGTTTAAACAAAACTTGTCAAGAAGAGATCAGATGAAATATTGGTAGTAAGTAAGCTTTAGCTTCTAGAGGTCCCGACTTCGACACCCAGATCGAGCATAATGTTTTTTATGTCATCTATGTCTTAGTTATAATAATATTTAAAACTATTCCGCATATTACTTTTTGTTTGTAAAACTTTTAGTTATATTTTTCACAAACACGAAAATCTGTGAACAATTCCTTTTAGTGTGGAGTATGACCATGTAGAAACTACAAAATACGTATAACATGTACATATGGGACTTAATGTGAGTGAATTACATGTACATATGGGACTGAATGTGAGTGAATTACATTTACATATGGGACTGAATGTGAGTGAATTACATTTACATATGGGACTGAATGTGAGTAAATTACATGTACATATGGGACTGAGTGTGAGTGAATTACATGTACATATGGGACTGAATTTGAGTGAATTTCATGTACATATGGGACTGAATGTGAGTGAATTACATGTACATATGGGACTGAATGTGAGTGAATTACATGCACGTATGGGACTGAGAGTGAGGGAATTACATGTACATTTGGGACTGAGAGTGAGTGAATTACATGTACATATGGGACTGAATGTGAGTGAATTACATGTACTTATGGGACTGAGTATGAGTGAATACCATGTACATATGGGACTGAATGTGAGTGAATTACATGTACATATGGGAATGTGAGTGAGTGAATTACATGTGCATATGGGACTGAGTATGAGTGACTACATGTACATATGGGACTGAGTATGAGTGACTACATGTACATATGGGACTGAGTATGAGTGACTACATGTACATATGGAACTGTGTATGACAGACTACATAATGGTTATATTATGCTTCTTTGTATATTTGCTCATGTACTAGGTCAAGACCTGTATGTTTATTGATACATCAGATATAGATATCATCTTTAATGACGATGTATAATGATGTCGTTGAATGTCGTAAGAAAGTGTATCAAGGAACGTAAATAACATGTATTGCTGTTTGTAATTCCGAAATAACATAATTTAAGTGAAACCAAACCATATTTGATGCAAGTTATCTCTAGAATGTGAATGTGTTTTCATATATATATATGTTGTGAATTGATTGATACTTGTATGTGAGATATTGAGAATAAATAAAACAAAAGGCTGCACACAAAGAGTATTGATACAAACCATCCAGATTATATCGGCATGTAAAGACGTGCAAAACGATACTCATTTTTGTCAATCATAACAAACGGTTTTGTTATATAACTTGACCGGGTTAAACGCATAGTGTTGACGAGTAATGTCATACCATTTATTAACTTACTTTAGCTCTCATAGAATACTAAGGGAAATTTTCATTGCTAAAAACGCAATGATTGTACACCTTGCCAATCTATAGTGCTATAGTCTAAGTTCACCTTATCAATCTATAGTGTTTTAACCAATGTGCACCTTGCCAATCTATAGTGTTTTAGCAAATGTGCATCTTGCTTACTTATAGTGTTATATCAAATGTGCATCTTGCCAATCTTTAGTGTTATAGCAAATGTGCATCTTGCCAATCTATAGTGTTATAGCAAATGTGCGTCTTGCCAATCTATAGTGTTATAGCCAATGTGCACCTTGCCAATTTATTGTTGTATAGCCAAGGTGCGCCTTACAAATCAATAGTGTTTTAGCTAATGTTCACCTTGCCAATTTTAAGTGTTATAGCCAATGTTCGCCTTACCAATCCATAGTATTATTATAACCAATGTGAACTTTTTCAATCTATAGTGTAATAGGAAATGTACACCTTGCCAATCTATAGTGTTAAAGTCAATGTGCACCTTGCCAATCCACAGTGTGTTAGCCAATGTGCATTTTTCCATTTATAGTGTTATAGTCAATTTGCACACACCTTGCCTATCCACAGTGTTTTAGCCACTGTGCACATTGCCAGTCTATAGTTGTATAGCCAAGGTGCGCTTTACAAATCTATAGTATTACAGCCAATGTGCACCTTAACTATCTATAGCGTTTTAGCCATTGTGCACATTGCCAATCTCCAGTGTTATAGCCAATGTGTGCCTCACCAATATATAGTGTTATAGCCAATGCGCACACACCTTGCCAATCCATAGTGGTATAGGTAGTCAATATTAATTGCCGCCCTAAAGTCTTTTGATGATTTTTGCTTTGGCAGACTCTTGGCGTCAATAGTCCACTCTATTTTTTTAATAGCGAGAGTTTTCCTTCTTTGTCTATATTGATGCGCAAGGAATTTGGTGCGCAACATTCAAGCCCCGATATCAGACAGTTAATGTCAACGGATTGCAATAATATTTACATACCTGTGTAGATAATTCATTTCTCAATAATGTTCCGTAAGAATTATGTAATGACTCTTTCAATTTTGCACGCCTGACCAATTTAAATCAACACACTACTCACATTTTCCATTCCAATCGCTGTGCCCGCTGTATACCGCAGGTAGATTTTAATCGATAACGCAGTATGGCAAGCGGTTCGACGCATAATCCCAAGAAACTAGGTTTCTCAAAATGAGAACCTAGGTTCTCAGAATGAGAACCTAGGTTCTCGCTTAAAGATTGCACATGGCGTCAAGAACCCAAGTTTTCAAATGAGAACCTAGGTTTTCATGAGAACCTAGGTTCTTATTGGAAAACCTAGGTTCTCATGAGAACCTAGGTTCTCATTTGAAAACCTAGGTTTTCATGAGAACCTAGGTTCTCAGAATGAGAACCTAGGTTCTCATGAGAAACCTAGTTTCTTGGGATTATGCGTCGAACTGCTTGCCATATCCGTGGTTTTCATTTGGGAACCATAGGTTCTCTGAGAACCTAGGTTCTCTGAGAACCTAGGTTTTCAGAAAACCTAGGTTCTCATGAGAACCTAGGTTCTCATTATGAGAACCAAGGTTAGAGAACCTAGGTTTTCATAATTACGCGTCGGACGGCGTAAACTTGCTCGTTTGGAATACGGGACACATATTATTCAGGGCGCAGGATCAATGGGGTTCACATATGATTACACACGGGCTGGACAGAATGAAAACACGCCGTTAAGAACTTTATTTTTGCAGATATCTCAAGTTATTGAAATATGTTTGCAATGTCTTTAGCGCATAAGTTTTTCTTGCAGTGTTGCCGATATCTTACTATTGAATAATACATTATTACACATAATCAATAGGGATAAAACTTGTATTTTATACCATAATGATTGCTTCCTACATGTAGGTCACAGACATACTTAAAATAGAAAACTGTACCGTACAGTCGTTTGAGGCCCGAACAAGGGAATTGAATATTTGAAACTCATTTAATGCTGTAACAATATATTATGTAACGATTGATCTGAATTTTTAGTCTCAAAATAATATTTACAATTAAAGATGTATTTCATAAACAGTTCAATTTTTTATTAACGTGTTCAGACCAATGTCGACCGATTACTTTACTAATTTCATTCCTAAATAACACCCATGCACGGAAACATGAACAAGAGGCGGTCACTGACGGCTAATGCCTGTGGTCACAAATATTCAAAAGATAAGTTTCGTAGAATATTACTGAGCATTGTCTGAACATTGTTCAGAAAATGCTCTTGGGGAGAAACATTCACGGTTTCACGCCTATTTCTATTCATGTTACACATATGCCGCCAGCGTGTACCAAGCAATGGGAGACAACTGGAGGTTAATTATGGCACGCGGTTCGACGCATAATCCCAAGAAACTAGGTTTCTCAGAGAACCTAGGTTCTCTGAAAACCTAGGTTCTCTGAGAACCTAGGTTCTCAGAGAACCTAGGTTCTCATGAGAACCTAGGTTATTGAAATCCCAAGAAACCAGGTTTCTCACGAGAACCTAGGTTCTCATGAGAACTTAGGTTCTCATGAGAACCAAGGTTTATGAAATCCCAAGAAACCAGGTTTCTCATGAGAACCTAGGTTCTCATGAAAACCTAGGTTCTCATGAGAACCTAGGTTTCTGATGAGAACCTAGGTTCTCATTTGAAAACCTTGGTTTACGCTTGAGAACCTAGGTTCTCATGAGAAACTAGGTTTTTCATGAGAACCTAGGTTCTCATAGACACATAGAACTTAGGTTCTCATGAGAACCTAGGTTCTCATGAGAACCTAGGTTCTCATTCTGAGAACTTAAGTTCTCGTTTGGTATCCTAGGTTTTCAAAAGAACCTAGGTTCTCATTTGAAAACCTAGGTTCTCATGAGAACCTAGGTTCTCATTCTGAGAACCTAGGTTCTCATTCTGAGAACCTATGTTCTCATGAGAAACCTAGTTTCTTGGGATTATGCGTCGAACCGCTTGCCATAACGCAGCCTATTACACCGTAATGCCTTCTTCTGATTGGTTGATATTTAAATATTTCATAACATGGCGAGAGGTCAGTGATTGTATTGCGATTTAAGCAGAAGTTTAACTGAAACAAATTATGCCTTTTAACTTTAATTCGACGCTATTTGAGGTAAAAACGGACTTCTTAACTAAAACTTTATGAGTTGGTAATGTTATTTTGCAATTTTAAGCATATTGATATAATAGTATTGTATTTATTTTTCGTTATGGTTTTTACAGACCGGAGTTTCAGCGTTCAGATTTATTCTGAACGCGAATTATTTCAGCTAGTGGTATAGCCAATGTGCACATTGCCAGTCTATAGTTCTATAAATGTTGTCCATTAGTAGCAAGACACAACTTTTTTTAACAATATATTCGGCATATATCCTGTCTTTGAAATAAAGTTTAAAGTTTAAAGAAAATTTAAGTTTCTAAAAAAAATGTATTGTTGTTGTCGATTTTGTACTTGTTAGTCTCATATCAACAACATGAACTGTTTTTTATTATTTGCACGTATATTTAAACCACTCAACAGTGCTTGTAGATAAAATAAATTAAAACCAGAAATCAATTCATATGTGTCTTCACAAGGTTTTTTATGAGTTTATTTCTTCACCATCGAACGATATGGTTTGTACACAGTCATACAACTTTTCGAAACAGTGGGTGTAAAACAAGTCACTATCCAAAACCGGAAAATCAAACATGCACCATATATGAGTATGAAGAATGGTTGTGGGCAACTTGTAAGTCACTGCATTAAATCAAGAAGGGAAGTTATTATGGCGACTCTATCAACAATATAACATTCTGACACCCACATGCTTTTGGATATGAAAATAATCGGATATATATTTTAATGTACAAGGATTAAAGGAATCTTTTCGGGTTTTGGTAAATAGACATCATTGAAAAGTTTCAGATTTTCAATTTTTTGTTTTATTTATGATATTTGTTAGGAAAGATTAATACTGAACATTTTTCATGGTGTAATATAGCCATTATATGCATCTTTTGACGATTTAAGAACCTGAAAATTATAAACCGTTGCAACGCGAAACGATTGAATAATTTGGAGAGTTCTGTTGTTGTGGTTTAATTCTGTGAAACTACAAAGATTGCTTATATAAAGTATAAAACACGCTTATCATGTATACTTGTCAGGATGGCCAAACGGTCTAAATGGCTTTTAATCCAGAACTCTCCAAAACGCTGGGGGTCACTGGTTCGAGCCCTGCTGCGGTCTACTTTTTTTTACTTTTAAAAATTTTATTCTTGTTTTTTACTGGACCTTTTTATATCCAATGTTTACATTTATCAATATAAAGGATTTAATGACAAACCTTAAAATCATGCCAAAATCTGTGAAAAGGCCCCTTTAAGTGTCATTTGGAATAATGTGTTATCTGCAGATTTGCAGAAAATATCTCAAGTTATAAAAATACGTGTTAAAATCGTTCATGCATAAAAGACAGTTTTGCTTGTAGCTTATGCTGATATCTTAAGATTTAAGACTAAATTATTGAAAACGTCTGAGATTGGAGACACAATTTTGACGATTTAAGCATTTTTACGATCTTTGCGCTATGTGCTGTGTGTGACCTAAATTTGCTTTTTACGCTCTTGAGTTATTTATAGGTATTACACGTTTAAAATGCTTATCAAAGCTTTTAGATACGTTAATGGAATGAAATGCGATGCTTTGCTCGTTATGATTTTTTAGCATGATAAAGTTAACAGTTTGTAAAATGCTGTCGTAAACGTAAATATATAAATCGCTCATGTAAACGTAAAAAAATACTAGAAACTATAACAACTCATAAAAATATTATTAAAAAAGCTTTATAAAAGTCATATAAAATGATATTATTTGTTTGTAATTTATCGCACCTTTGTTGAAACGACCTAGATACTCTTTGTCGTTGTGCCGGAGGCGGACTAAGTCTGCAATTTTATCAACAAAATCACAATCAATGTGGATTGACTCTATGGACCAGGTCCTATAAAAGGTTAAATGAAGACAAAACTATTTTACTTCAGACACTGCAATAAATGTCAACAATTTTATTATCGCTATACGCCGAAGTTGGTCGATTCCCCGTGCGTATCGACAGATATGTCAGGATGGTTAAACTTTTTTTTTTTAATTACATACTGTGAAACAAGGAAATTGTATTCTTAAACAAGTTGCTCTTATACAGAGATAAGAAACTGAACGTAAAAATAATGCAATCAATTGTTCATCGAAAAGACTGGGGATTCTTCATCAAACAGGTTTCACCGATGTTTAGCTATTCCCCGAATCTGTAAGCAATTATCAATTTATACCGTTATTCAAAAACAGATTATGAGATCAGTATGCGAATAACTGGAATGTCAGTGTGACGTCGTGTAGCTCAATGATCCTATATGTGGAAATAAAACCAGTATTTGAGAGTTCCTCGCTTTTTATATGGTTGAAGATATAAAACAAGGGAACATTATTGCTAAATAACGTTTATCGTCCAACAAATAATCGATAGAAACGGACAGACACCAGAGCACTGAAAGGTCAACGCAAATGTATATAATGCTACCTAAATAACATCGAGAATGATTTTCACTTTCTTTTTAAAGTTCCATAAATGCATGAATTCCAAAATATCATAGAATCCGATCAAATATATTAAAGTTTATTAAACTACTAAACTGTTCAAACAAAACTGTATTACAAAAGGTAGCCATGTTTAGTTTAAAATGCTTTGAA
This sequence comes from Dreissena polymorpha, assembly GCF_020536995.1. Taxonomy (NCBI): domain Eukaryota; kingdom Metazoa; phylum Mollusca; class Bivalvia; order Myida; family Dreissenidae; genus Dreissena; species Dreissena polymorpha. The sequence goes on from NC_068355.1 coordinate 151,799,492, forward strand.
ATAACAGAAAATGTCATATATATGTAGTGTATAATAATAATATATTTTACAAAGAAAATAATGTAAGAAATATGTAATTATTGCTACAAATGTAAAACTATACGTATAACATTTTCAGATCACTATGTATAAACCTCATCCATGTGACATTCTCACGAAATGTTTATTTCGTGTTTATTTAGATTAACTGTTCTTTAAATTGATGTATTTTTTTGTACTTCAACGCATGCTGCTTTGTATATGTATGTTTACGACAATGAGCTTCACATGCTTAATCAAACATAAACTATTATGTTCTGTTCTGATGTGTTTATTTCAAACGTCTGCTTTTTAACGATTTATTCTTCGCTATTTAATGGAATGAATAGTCCGTCTATAGGATTTTTCTGCCTAGACAAATTTTAAATTCTCTGGATTATTTGAGTGATTGTGGAAAAATATGTATTGTTTCGTGTTATAACGTGGCATTTAACTTCAGAAATTAATGTATACAATTTCCATGCACAGTTTTCGTTCCATGCTCTCACATACCCATCTGCAACGGGCTCAGCAGCCATAAATAAAAGAATATTGTTCAAACCGAACAAACGCATTCAAAGTATATTTAATTGAACATGTATAATCGAATACATGAAACTAATATATTTTTTTAATTGACGGTATATCGGGCTTAAACCTTTTAATTTGTATGCATCTTTTTTGAACTATTTTATTGCCAATTTACTAAATGAAATCATTACAGTAAATTCGCTTTTGTAAACAAATGTACACATTGAGTGACTTAAGGCATTGCTTCAACAGCAAATGAGTATTTACAGTTTGTCTGTTTGTCTCAGTTGATCGTTGTCGTCTCAGATATTACTTAAAAGTACCCAGAGTACTTTTAAGGATACTAAAATATATACAGGGTAGGGAAAATACGATAAAAGGCAACCATACATACTCCTGGGTACTTGTTTGCATAGTTTCCATACCCCGGTACCCGAATACTTTGTAGAATACTTATGAGTTTTCGTGAAGTATGTAGTACCTGAGCCGACAATGACCAAATGAGCGTCAGTGGTTACTGTCCTTTCTCAACACTTCAGTATCAGATGAGCATTACCGAAATTACACAGAAGACTAGAAACATTATCGCCATCCATGATTGCAGCGAACCTTTGACGCCTTCATTGGCTATTTGGTCTACAGGACCAGTAAATGCCTCTTTTAAATAATTGTATAAGTTGTAGTTGAACTTACCAAATTCGATACTAGCCAATTGGTATTCAATTAGAACTGTTCACAGACTGAGATTGGAAAACTATTTATTTTTTCTTACAATATTGCTGTTATTATATTGCAGTTTTAGTATTTTGAAATTTCCATTGTTGTCTTCCAACAAAATTATTATTTTTCAAAAATCAAAAACATGAGAACAAGTCCCTTAAATTGGTGGCATATTCTGAGAATAAGTACAGAGTAAAACAGAATCGTAGTATCTTGGTACATGTTAATACAGTATTTGACAAAATGTGTTTAGGCGGTACTACTTCAGAAGGATAAACAACAATATATATTCTTGAAAATACATGAACAATGCAAAACAATAAAAGCTGTAATGTGTTGCAGATTCACTAATGTGTGTTATGTCAGAAAGATCATGTACAAAATTCAATTAAAGCAAATTTGTACATGATACCACAGATAAAATATTTTTCAAGGATTATAGTCTTTAAATTGCTCATTTTCCTCTAACACGCCCTTGTATGTCAATGCAAAATACTTTTCATGCCAGAGAAAAAAGGTATGGGTTCAAATCACAGCGGGTGCTTCAAAGGAAAGCTTTTTTGAGACAAAATTCTCAAAAGTGTATTTGCTTTACTTTATCCTTAAACTGAACCAAATCAACATGCAAATATATTGGCATAATCTTTAGTTCTTCATAAATGAAAGGACATCTAACTTATGAATGGACATCATTTTACTCCATTTAGCCACTTAAACTATCAAGTAGCATTTAAATGCAAAGAACAACATTACAGGTGTCACTATACTCAATACAATGCAAACAAAGTACTATGCAAAAAATAAATTACAGAAAAAAAGAACATTAACTATATAACAATTTCTGATTTATTATAAATCTAAATAAATTATTCAACATGAGTGTGTGTCACTGTTTCTTTTAAGTCCTTTGTGACTCTACCTTATTTATTTGAAGTTGTGAAAAATAAATAATTCTCAAAGTTTGAAAACATGTTAGTACTAAAAAGATTTCTACATGCAAGAATCAATAATAACTTGTGATAGTCCTGTACAGGTATTTAAATACATCTACTTAAACAACTATACAAATGTCATACTATCATTCATACAACCATTACACGATTGATGAAATTGCTTAGATTCCTTTTTTTATCAATGATCGCATTTGCAATTGTTGCTCAATGTATGAATGCAACGACTTAACTTTTCTTTTTTCTGTGGAATGTTTATGCATTACCACTCATTCACTTTTTCAGTTTTTAAGTCTTTAACATTTCGCATTTTGGACGGACATTCTTATGTCTGTTTTTAACACTAACTAAAGATAATGTTACTGGTGAACAGATGCCTTTTCTCTTACTGAGAAATGTATTATTTCATAAATATCCAGGTTATTTCCTGAGAAAAGGAAATCATATCATATTAATACGAATTAAAAGCAATACATTTATGACGGCGACATTGTGTGATTCATTATTGCTTTATTTTGCAGACAAAAAGTATAATACGATCCCTTTCACATTAGAGTTGTTGAATGGCATATTTACAGTATATCACTTTACTAATTTGGAAACTAAACATACACATTGATTCTATGTTTATTTTCCTAGGAGTGTCTGAACTTTTGATCAATCGAAAACCTGTGATTTATATTGTATGGAAAATACCTAAACAGACCCATATGGCGACAACACCTGTGCTATTCTCTAAAAAACATCGTATTTATGTTTTGTGAATAGGTTATGTACAGGTCTTCACTACTTTGGAATAAAACTTATTGATACCTCAAGCACAAATAAGTCTTATGGATTGAATCAAATATTGATAGATTCATTAACATAATCAGAATTTATACGGTATGTGATTTTTAAAAGATGTTAAAGAAATCTGCGTTCTACCAATAGCTGAGTAGGTTTCACAAAATTCTACCCCACTCGGATTAAGTCTGTACTTAAATAGATACAAGAGACTACCGAACCAGTATTTTGTTTTTATTAAGATATAAACACTTCCAATATAAATCGTTTAAAATGGTGAATATCAAGAACAGCATATATTTGAACATTGTTATTTGGTTGTTTTAAGGAGATTATACGAATTTTATATATGTATAATTGAAATAAATTGATAAAAAGATGTTACAAAAACACGAAAATTGCACGAAAACAAATACATTGAATTCGAATTTCATAAAATGAAGCAAATACAAATTAGCGCCCCGAGCCGATTGTGACGAAGATATTTCGTTCATATTTTCCTACAATAACCGAAGCATTCGTCTTTTTATTAGGATCGGAGTTAGTGTTCTAGTGTCGTATGAATATATATGGTTGCAGGAAATTAAAATAATCCGTAAAACTAAATTTAGATTCCCATCGTACATGCATGATATACATGCTGGCGAATTCGACTGTAAAGACATTTTCGATTTCAGAATTCAATATCTGGCTTATTTCGCATTTTTCGACACATGTTCTTCTTAACTTTTATTTTTATTTATATTGAACTATATTTATAATTATTTTTTTACACATGTTATATAAATTCATAAATACAATGTATTTGACAAAATCTGTAATACTACCTTTTGTATTGTTTTAATTTTCCTCTTAACTTTCAAAATATGTGCCCAACAATTGCTAAACGTTCTGTGGTGTAAAAATATGTGGATTTTTTAAACACCCATATCTATATACTATATAATTAAAACTAATGTAAGATATCATTGAAGGGGAGGGTTTTCTTTAAAGCAGTTTATTGCTAGTCATATTACAATTTAATAACTTGATTGAAGTAACAAAGCAATATAATAATAGCATTTTTTAGGATAACATGTATACAATAAGAACTACCTACAATAAGTTCCACAATCTTGAAACAAAACATACAGAAAACATTGCCATGTTTGTATAGACTTTTCGTTTGTTTATTCCTACCTGATTCTTAATTTCAAAAAATTATGTGGACTCAAAAAACATATAGCATACAGATAATATATAGTTAATGAACAAAGATGTGTTTAAAATGTTAAGGCACTAATACAAAAGGTACTCAAAATGTCACAAAAACTAAAAAATGCTTACACTATAAGACCGCAATTCAAAGAAAATCTTAACCCTTTGCATGCTGGGCAATTTGTCTTCTGCTAAAATGTCGTCTGCTGAATTTCTAAAAATAGCATTTTCTTCGATTTTTTTTTCAAAGAATACTATCAGAATAGCAAACAGTTTGGATCCTGATGAGACGCCACGTTCTGTGGCGTCTCATCTGGATCCAAACTGTTTGCAAAGGCTTTCAAAATTCGGTTCCCGCACTGAAAGGGTTAAAATAAAATGTCTATGAACACATGCTCTAGAACGGCGGAATACATCGATGTACTAGACAAGGTTATAATCAACTCATTTTACACAGGCTTACAACACAAAGCTCGATAATCTGGGACTGCATAAAAGTCGTATTTTTTACCTCTTTCCGACGGACTCTTTGGTCTGAAATGTGATGTCAATGTTTCTATAATTACAGAACAAAAAGTCATTAAACAATACATTTGTGTTACATGTATACAATGTGTAATGTTACTTAATCTATCGTATATAACCGTAAATCGACTTCAGATATATTTTTATTTGAGGTAAAATATTTTCTATATACAAAATACATGTTACTCAATGTCTGCATTGGGTCCAATTAGTTCTGCTATGCTTTCACATACAAATGTTTAGTTTCTGCGATATATTTCAAGCAGCAATTGTAATGCATGATATTTTGTTAACGTCCTGATACCATTAGTGTGCGGACGTAATCAATTAAGAGTAAACACGTTGAAAGCTGCATCTTATATATGCACAATTACGACAGCCGTTTTTGAAATATCCGCAAACGGAATCGAAAGCTGATATAATATTCTAACTTCGGCATCATCAAACAATTACACATGTACTTTAGAAGTTACCATATTTTTCACAAACAGCTAAACAAACAATATGGTTTTAAAATATCAAATCTCGTTGGGTACAGCATCCAGTCTATATGAATGTAGAACACAGACAGAGAATTTTTTAATAAGAACGCAGGCTTATTAAATAAAGTAATTTTCGCATTGTCATATGCAGAATGCACAGCTGTCTTATACACTAGCTATAATGCTTACGAAACAATGTTGTAAAAACCACTTACCGGTTTAAATCCATGTACGTTCAATTGTGGATCCTACACAGCCACGTGATCCTGCACTAGTACATGATTGTTGGTTATAGGGAAAATACATTTTTTTCTGCATTAAGCACATCATACATTGACGACTCATTGACGTAAAATAACGACTCATTGACGTAAAATAACGATTGTGACAAGATTTTTTGCTTGATGTAATATTATGAAACTTTGAAATTCCAAACAATATAATCACCTTGTAAATGAGTTTTATTTTGAGCACATGGAAAGATCTCAAAACAAGTTTGTTTTACTTTAATAAGCTGCGTAAAGGTCAAAGATTACCAAGGCTGGTTCTTACTCAAACCTGACAGGATTTTGCTTGATAATTATCAATTAACTAACATATATCCGTACTTTATCATTCTTCTCATTCAGGGGTGTTAGTTTGCTTGTTTGAGTATAATATGTACATTTTATGTTGGAACTTAGTTCGACAATTACAAATTGTCATTTTGCCTAACTAATAGTATTTATCATTCCACCGCATTGATATCTGCCTGATATAACGTTGTCTGATATAGTTTTTTTATATTATGGTCATCAGGAAGTTCTTATATCAGTCATGTGTGGAGGATGGTCATGTTACTCGGAATCAACTATAAAGTAATCATTTTAAGTACAATCGAATCAGATTCAACAAAACAAACAATTTGATACCAAGATGTAACATATTTTTACCACAAAATGCAACATAACAGCAAAACACATTTTTTTACAAACATTTAGCGCGTGCACATGACGTCATTATTAACACGTCCAACGACAAAAGTCATATTCTTTCCCGATAAAACTGCAGCTTTTTAGCGTTTTTTTTTTTTCATTATTTCTTGACAATCTGGGACGTAGAGGTATGACAAACAGAAAAAACATGTAACTATATATACTTTTTGTAATATATCAGGCTCGGCACGAATGAAATTACGGCTCGACATGCCTCGCCGTTACATGTATATTATTCTAAGCCTTGCCTGATATATTAGTATGATTTTTTATATACCACAGGGATAGGAAAAACAGTTGATGAGTAAAATATTAAAATGTTTCAGTACATTAAAACATGCAATGGCACCAGAATAGTAAAATACATTATATTAAAAGCACATAAAGTCTCAAATAAAATAATAGTTCGTACAATATTGCAAAAAATAAAGTTAACCCATATCAAATCAATGTTTTTTATAGAAATAGCCAAAATGTCAACGATAGATGCCGTCTTGTAACAAAGATTTAGCAAAATACACAATGCTCTTTAAAGTAACAAAAGTAATGAAAATCAACGAATATTTCGCAAAATATTTCGTTAAATAAAGTTAACCAAGTAACAATCAGTGTCCCTTATTGCAATAGCCAAAATTCCAATGCAAAATGTGGTAAGGTAACAAAGATTTAACGAGATACAAAAAAATGTTTGTAATTTTTTGTAACAGAATTTATTCCATTTTAATTTCACGCAGTGATTTCGATTCCTACGACACACGAACAATAACATGGTGCATTAACATGTGTAAAATATATTGTTCCATCAAAAAGAGCACTTTGTATCTTGTTTAGCGTTCATGGTCGTTATCTGTGCAAGACTGAACACATAAGCTTTATTAATGACAGTTAATATATTTTATATTTAAACAACGTTATCGTTGGTTGTCAATAGAAAATTATTAAAAGTTTACTCTGACTATAATTTTTTTTCTATTTTAATGCTGTGATGAAAGCGGCCACTCTGAGACTTATTTTGTTATATGTTATTACGTACTCAATTATCGTTTGAAATAATACAAATGGAAATGGGTTGCCATTTGAATAACCGATAGAAAAGAAGCAGCAAGACGCTCATCAACTCACCATAGAGTGGCGTCATTGTAATCCTAGCAAATCAGTAAGCATGTCAGTTTATATTTAGAAAGAAATACGCATCGATCTGGATTCTGTAACAGATTCTGTATTAACAGTGTTTCCTAAAAAGAAGTAAACGTAAGTGGAAACAATCTTTTTTAATAAAGCCAACAGTTAGAAAAAGCATATAACACAACACTTTATCTTATCTTATGAAGAATAAAGCACAATATTGGTTTTAAACAATTTTGTTTTAAAATAAAAATATAACCCAATATCATTACCCATATAATAAGCACACTCTGGTCTACGAAATGGATCCTCTCGTTTTCTTTAATTTATGAAAATGTACACCACCTATTGAAACAACCCCTATATCAAAAATGAGTATATGCTTATGTGATTATTTATATACATTTATATGTTATACCAGTCCGACTAGTGTCAACTAATCTGATAATGAAAACAGCATTCACTAGAAATGGCGCGGCAGAGGCCGACGCGTATCCCCACGCCGAATGTTTGACCTAGGTGTGCCCCAGGGTTGGTAATGGGGCCATGCATAGCTGAGATTGACCGTATTGTCATAAGAGAAGTTCATCATCAATTAGAAGTGAATTGGTGTAGAAATGAAGAAGTTATAGTAAAAGGCAATTTTGGGTGGGTGTGACATATGTGGGCAGGGCGCCCCAGGGTTGGTAATTGTGCCATGCATAGTTGAGATTGACCGTATTGTCATAAGAGAGGTTCAGTATCAATTTGAAGGGAATCGGTGTAGAAATGAAGAAATTATAGTGAAAGGCAATTTTGGGTGGGTGTGGTCTATGTGGGCGGGGCGCCCCAGGGATGGTAATGGGGCCATGCATAGTTGAGATTGACTGTATTGTCATAAGAGAAGTTCAATATCAATTTGAAGTGAATCGGTGTAGAAATGAAGAAATTATAGTAAAGGCAATTTTGGGTGGGTGTGGTCTATGTGGGCGGGGCCCCAGGGTTGGTTATGGGGCCATGCATAGTTGAGATTGACCCTAATGTCATAAGAGAAGTTCAGTATCAATTTGAAGTGAATCCGTGTAGAAATGAAAAAATTATAGTAAATGGAATTTTTTGGTGGGTGTGGCCTATGTGGGCGGGCGCCCCAGGGTTGGGATTGGGGCCATGCATAGTTGAGATTGACCCTAATGTCATAACAAAAGTTCAGTATCAATTTGAAGTGAATCCGTGTAGAAATGAAAAAATTATAGTAAATGGAAATTTTTGGTGGGTGTGGCCTATGTGGGCGGGGCGCCCCAGGGTTGGGAATGGGGCCATGCATGGTTGAGATTGACCGTATTGTCATAGGTGAGGTCCAGTATCAATTTGAAGTGAATCGGTGTAGAAATAAAGAAGTAAATGTAAAATAACCTAAAAAAATGAGTGATAATTTCTGACGCGGCCCCACCCCAACCCCTATAACTTTTGACCCAGGGGTCAGATCAAAATTCCAAATAGTGCAGGGTCGCACATATGCTCATAGCTACCATGTGTGTAAATTTCAAGGTTCTAGTGCTTTTAGTGTAGGAGGAGATAGTGGCCAGGACGGACGGACGGACAGACGGACGGACAGACGGACGGACGGACGGCGGAGATCACCACAATATCCCCACCTTTTTTTCAAAAAGCGTGGGGATAATAACAAAATAGCAACTACAACAGCAGCAGCAACAACAAGAATAATACAATTTTACATACACAATCACGATCCATCGCACTACGTGTAATGCAAGCTATTGATATTATTCTGTTGTTTTTTATCATTGTATATTCATCAAATATGTCCCATCCATAAATAAATGCAAAGGATGATGTGTTTATAGTTTATATTTTTTATTGCATTCGGTATAGCCCAACGGTTAAGCATTTTTGAAGTGCTTGCAATCCAATACATGTCCATGCAGGTCTGGTATTGATTGCGAAATTTTCAATGTTAATGTGAATACAATTTAGATAGCGATCGACATTTCTGTTGTTATGAGTTTAAGAAGGTTTATAAATTAGGTACCTGCAAAAAATCGGTAAACATTTTTTAATATCTAACATACTGCGAAAATAATTTTTGTGATGAATTTTGAGTTGATTTGAAAAATATTAATATAGAGCGCTTTAAAGCCTACTCTTAATGTACGCACAGATATTTGTATTCATTTGATCTATTTTGCAGACTCATTTCAGAGGGCTCAATGAAATAAAAAGATAAAATCCATTTGCACGTTTTCTTACGATATGAAACTTTAAATGTATCGTAGTCATAGCAACACATGTGTTAATCGAATTAGCTTTGTTTCAAACAATACTCAATATGAATATATTCACAAATCCAGATATTTTATAATGTTTATATGATTTTCATTTAATAGTGACCATATTTATTTAAATGAAACATATTCTCGATTTGTAAGGACATCGGCTTCACATGTTTAATGTTTGTTTTATGACGTTTAATTGAATTTCGGTTCATCATGAAAGATTAATAAACACAAGGTCAATGACGTTTGTAAACGTAGAAGCCACGCAGTGTCACAGACACCACAAACAGTTCAGAAGAAAATCTGGTGTGAAGTTTGCTCCTTTCGTAATGTAACGTATTTAGGGGGTCGATCGAACGCAAGTGACTGGTGTAATTGAGAAAAATAGTAACTGTTCTTCAAAATGGCGATAAGCAGTTGTTGTTTTTTATGTTTTCGTCGGAATGTTTGAAAGGTTCGTACATTTACCATACTTACTCAACATTATACTTACACACAGGATGATCTACTGAGCCACTCAAAATGTGCACATCCATGACATACACATGCATGCCAAATATCAAGTTGCTATCTTAGATATTGCAAAAGTTATGGCTAATGTAAAAGTTTGACGCAAACAAACAATCCAACGAACCAACAAACAAATAAACAAACAGACAGGGCAAAAACAATATGCGCCCCAGTATAGACTGGGGACATAAAAATGTTAGTGAAGACTTTTTATAACATGACCTACGCTCCAGGAATGAAATAACGTAATGCTCAATTTTGTTTATTAAATAGAGGATATTTGTTGGATTCGGTGGATTATCGATTTTAATTCACGAGTGATCATAGAAAATTTTACTTTCACGAGTGGAGCAGCCACGAGTGAAAATATATTTTTTCTATGATCACGAGTGAATTATGGAAACACGTCATGTATTGGTATCCAAGGATATCTTTAAAATGTCAATGACTATCAAAAAAGAAAAAGAAAACAGTATGAATGCTACTTTATGCACTTTATATTATTTTGTATTTGTTTATTTATTCCTTTGTTCGACCTGTATTTTAACATACATTTTTTTCTTTCATTTTGCATAAAAAACATTTTATTGTAAAAATTGACTGCAGCGTCACACTCGTTCCCACACCGATAGCCCAAAAGTGTGTAATCAGTGTGTGAAGTTCTTCACTACGACGTATTGGTTAAACACGCATGAACATGAGCTTCATCTAAGCAATGCATCGAAAACTGTGGGCGAAGCCATGCCATTCAAGATACGCTCTTCGAAAACATTTAAGTACACATTGTGATAAAAAATATACACATGTGAATTATGTTCGAAGCCGTACAAAACCCATTCAATTCTTCAAATGCACAAATGCAGCCTCCCGGTATGCATATCCAACATGCACCACAACGTTTAAGACAGGAATGCTGTTGAAACAGCAAATGAATAAACACGATGCCCCAAAAGTGTATTGCCACGTCAGCGAAAAAATGTTTAAACGAAAGCATTGCACGTAAAAAACATGTAAAGATATGTGGTGTGGGAATTTATCAAGAGCAACACACTTTGTTGTCAAACTACAACTTTTGACACTCAGCAACTCTTATTGTTTTAGTGTTTGCATTTTTTTTTATTTAAGTTGAGTACTGTGTTCCCATGTCTAAAATACCAATTTAAAATGTTGGTTAAACCACAACGTTTAATGTATTAAAATAAATAATACGCACTTTTGCAAAAGATTTAATGTGTCTAAAATAAGCGACAACGCAATGTGGAATATCTCATAATCTGTAATTTTTATATCCACATCGGCTTGTCGTTTTATACGCACATATTATTCAATTCGAATTGCGCAAAATCATGAATTCGTAACGAATTATTTTACAAAATATGTGGAAAATTAATAAACATGTAACATCACAAACATGCATACACGTTTTGCATTCCATTTAATGATCGATCAATTCAATAAGACTGCGTTTCTCCGAAAATGATGATATTCAATTAGATGAAGAAAAGATCAAGTTATTGAATTGAATTATTCTTTAATTACACATGAATATAAGTTCATATTTTACATAGTGTTCACTACTTACACTCAGAAACAGTTAAATCCTGTTGATGAGTTACATTTTAATTTTGCTGCACTGAATCGATTAACATATTATACTTCCAATCCTCATCGCTCTCACAGCATGTAATAAACAGCTTGTATCGGATACAACAGAATCTCTGTTTTCTGAACCACTGACATGTTCGTTTAAGAACTGTTTATTGATATCAGACTTGCATACTTCATATAAACGCGTTAATATCGTTGGATATGTAAATATGTAAATAACACTCAATTCGTCAGTGGACGTGGTAACATGTCAAATGTTTATAAAAAAAGAAAAAAGTTCACCTTATTAGAGCGATCGGAATTAAGATCAGATATTTTAAAAGATATTTTTGCAGTGTCATCGGTAACACAAAACTCTAAAACGTCAACATTCACAAAAAGCATCTGGTTATTACGACATCCAATATTCTTGAAATGTTGAGAATGTAACACTTTATTTTTTAATGAAGCCTAATTTGATAACCTGTTGTAAATCATGATATAAATCACACAAGAATAATCGTAATTGTTGACAGAAACACTGTTGCAAATGTGTTATTGAATGATACCGACCTGGCCATGGTGTTAAAAAGCGGTTCAGTAATATATTCTTAAACAGAAAGGCCAAGTTAATGTATACTGTATACAATGCATACGATTATATTGTAAGTCTTAGTATATATATATTCAAATTGTGGTTAGAATGTCTAAACCTAAAGTTAAACATTTAACTTGTTCATGGCAAACCTGTATTCAAATACCAGGCGTCCTTAAAAACTAATTGACAATCAAAAAGTGAATGTATGCTCTCTTTTTTGTTATAATCTTTTGAATTTGAAAAGTTAATGTAATGACATGACCAATCGTCTTGAATGCAATGAAAAGCACCATGAAGAAATGATGACAAACATTTTTTCACATTCAAACTGATATACTTCTGATGCAAGTGGTTTGCGACTTGTCACTCACTCATTTCATTTCGACAAAGCTGCCACTATATAATCTTTTCGAACTGAATTACATTGCATAATTTAATGATATCGAGCGAAGCTTTGAAGTGTGCACTATGTATAAGCTCATGAAAGAGACCACTTTCAATTTCAGTAATTTATATTTCAGACACACAACACTATTTAAAGACGATTCCTCGAACACTCACTATTCATGTCGAAGTGTTATGTATTGTGTAAAAAATACACACAATAAAGTTCGATTCTCTTTAACATACTCTTTAGACCGAATACAGAGTCATCAATCGAATCTAATGTAATGCCAAATGTTTGTCGTAGTAACGTTCGTACAAACGAACACACATAGTACACGCAAAATCAAACACAGATGCATCTACCGAATCTAAGAGTGTTATCCGTTTGTCGGAGAAACGTTAATACAGAAGACCTCACTTCATAACACTACATTGCTGCACGCACTAGATTTAAGTAAATTGAAAATGCATGTTTAATGTTATGCTTTCTAGCCAAACAGTTCCAAACATCAATGTGTATTATGTTATTATACAATAAAATATCTGGAGTTGAACATGTACCATCGCACCATGTAAGAAAGCAATAGTGTGTGTGTGTGTGTGGGGGGGGGGGGGGGGTATGACTCAACATTAAACAAAAGCGTTTCAAGAAAAAGAATTAATTGCAATTCGACTCCCAACAGTAGCGCAACTCATTTTTCTTTTTATGAATTTTATTCTGTTGGACAGTTTGTAAGCGAGAAAATACGCATTTATTTCCTAATAATGACATTTAACAATTGGTTTATTACATGAAAACACGCGATTTTCCTTTCAATGTCGGCATTATTGTACTCGATACATTACAATCGCTTATGCTGATGTTTTAGCTTTCATCGAACCTCTGATTGTGACTAAAAGGTATGAGTCAGCTTTTTGTTTAATTTACGAAATTCTTGTTCAACAAAAAAAATCACGATGGTTCCTTTCATTAATTTGAGCTTTATCGTCGGTCTAATGTCTATTGACATGTCGGTATCTTTTTCGTTAACGCCAATGTGTTTTACCAGATATCATAAATTAGGAGCAAGATATCTTGAATGTTTAATGGCACATATTTTCTCATGAAATCGGAATTGCAGCATGTTCCTTAAATTATCGATTTTTGTTTTACAGAAGTAAAAAAAAACACGTTTGATTATTAAATACACATTAATTTCGGTAATCAGAAAATCAACACAGTCATTTTGAAGTTATTGTTCTTCAATGATCTGAAGCATACAGTATAGGATTGCATTGTATGACATGTTCTAGGTCACAATTTTGACCGTATTACACATCCATGCTAATATAAATTTGAAACGTGGATTTTAAAGGGGACTTTTCACGTTTTGGTAAACAGAAACACTTAAAAAAAAGGTTTCAGATTCGCAAATTTTTGTGAAAGTTATGATATTTGCGAGAAAACAGTAATCCTGAGCATTAACCATGCCCTCAAATATCCAATATATGCACCTTTTGACGATTTAAAAACTTGAAAATTAAAAAGCGTTGAAACGCGAAACGATATAATAATTTGAAGAGTTCTGTTGTTGTCGTTATATTTTGTATTTTGTGATACTACAAGGATTGGTAATATAAAGTATAAAAAAAAACACTACGGATTGTATGAGCACGAATGGCAGAGTGATTTAAGCGATCAACTATTACTCCAGGGGTAAGTTGTTCGAGCCCAGTTGAGGGTTATTTTTTTTATTTTATTTTTTATTTTTTCTGGAATTTGTTTAGATCCAATGTAAACATTTATCAATAGAAAGCATTTAATGACAAACTTCAATACATGCCAAAATCTGTGAAAAGGTCCCTTTCAAAATTTTATTATCACACTTGAATTTTTAAAAGTTGTTATATCTTACATTATGTTATAATGCTTATAGATGACATTTTGGCAACGAGTACTAGTTTTTGTGTACTTGCAGTTGTTTGTTTTTAATTTTTAGTATGAATATACTTATAAGTTGTGATTTTGTTACTTTTTGTGATTATAAATCAAGGACACATTGATAATCAAAAATGTATACATTGTGATTGTATTTCGGCTTACATATTAACTGTTAATGTATTTGCAAATATTTTTCGTTTGGAATTCATGCCATGGTTTTATTTGGTATGGATTTTGATTGATAAAGAATATTTTTACATGCACTTATAGTGTTAGTTAAGTTTCATATTAGTGACATAAACCATAATAACGTTATATAACTATCAAGTCGCTTAAAGTTGGCATGAAGTTCAAGTGTGCTTTCATTTTCTTGTGATAAATATAAAACCGTTGTGATTCTCATTACAAATAGTAATGTGCTTTTGTGTTTTATTATTGTTTTACATTCTTAAATAGTAACACCGTGTGTGTATGTATGTTTCTAGTCAATTTACAGTTATTTGAATTCATTTTTAATCATTATTAATAGTTAATAAACTAAACAAAAATCTTATACATTTTATTATGTCTTATTATTATGAAACAGCTAATGTGTAGAATATTATACAGATTCACGCATTCAATAGAACAGAAAATCACATGTCGTTTTAAATGTCTAACATCTTAATTGATAGAACTATTTTCTTACCCGATAATGCCTGAGCTAACCACATTGAAAATTCACAATAATGGTAAAATAGTTCCGTTTTAAAACAGTCGTTTATTACATTTTTATGGTATTCAAGGATATCATTTTGCATATAAAACATGGGACCGATCAACAGGCGAGATTACAGAAAGGATACACAATTGGTCTTTGAAAGCTGAATACTGTTGTAGCGGGTGTCTTTCTATGATAAATTATTGAAAAGCCTTCAAACAGTTATATGTTCAGACTTTATTACTTGAAAAGGACGAAGGACATTAATGTGAGACGTCTAGACCAATAATGTTATTTACATTTTTTGCGTTGGCCATTTGTCTGACAATGATCTTTTTATATAAAAATACGAAATGTTAAACAGGGAAGAGCCGTTAGTCTACTGTCCCTTTTATAAGTTATTACACGTTTAAACATATAAACCCTGTCGCGTGGCTTGTATTTATAGTCCGAGTTGATTGTATATATTTATTACTTTAAATCATGTAAACAAATACTCATTAAGACTTTAAGAGCACTTCGACCATTCTTGACATAAACATATTTTATCGTTTACCATGACGACCATTTCCTTTAACTATATATCTTAAAACGCTGTAATGGCGATCATCATTTCAAATGTTTTTGTATTTTTGTGCGTGTTTATTTAAAGATTTGGATAAAACGATATGTCACACGTTTCTTGTTCATAATAGCTTAAATAAAACGCAAATCAGTTGGTGGGATTACCAAAACGAAGTCATTTAATAAATAGTGGACATACAGAGCAAGTGCACCACTTTTCGTTTGTATGTTAGCTTCATTTAAACGTTGTCTATGTTTGTTTGTTTTTGATCGACCTCCAGTAAACGCGAACTTGTCCGACGATGAACTCGTTAATTGTTCATCGTCAAATCTTCAATTCTGTTATGCCAAACTTAACTGTATTACTTTACATAATCTCTCTCTTAATTTATCACATATTTCAAAAAGGAATTGAGGAAATGCAATTTTAGTAACCGATAACGTCTATAGATTTTTTTAGTTTAGTTATTTAAGTCTTAATATTGTTCGTGCTATCACTTGTTCCATGTATATATTGCGAATCTTGTAGTATAATATTCGCAATATATACATGGAACAAGTGATAGCTTGCACGAATAATATAAACACTTAAATAAATAAACCAAAACAAAACAAACGAGAAGAAACTGTTGGTATCGAATTTAAATGTGCATGTGTTTTATCGAAATACAATGATATCAATATGTTTCATTAAATACTTACGCGAAATGTTTCCACCTTTGTTAAAGAGTTTCTTTCAATGAATGCAAACCTTTTATACATAACTATTGCATGATGTAGAAGAAATCTGATCGAGGCACTGACCGAAATTGGACAAATTTGTCAAAGCTATTAAGCAAACAAGAAAGATCTTTAAACACAAAAAATACATATACACGGCGGTGATTGTGGTTGGTTTTGATATAAAGATCAACATTTATGTTAATGAGATCACAGATAGTAAATGAATTGTCAGCACAGCTCTTAGCCGCAGATTTCGTTGCTTATTTCGCTTTAAGAGATATTATTGATTATATATCTATAGATACAAAATAGAAAAAAAAACATAAGAAGAATGTCAATTAATAAAAACAGCCGGTCACATACTTATCAATCGTGTGTACATAAATATAGTTATATATATATATATATATATATATATATATATATATATATATATATATATATATATATATATATATATATATATATATATATATATATATATATATATATATATATATATATATATTCGCGCTTTCTTCGAACAGAGCCGTTTTTGTAGTTAATCTTACATTGTTATTTGAATCCAATGTTAATAGTATCGTCAATCATAGCGCTTGTGCTAAATAAATTGTTCTATATAGTGGGCTATTTTAATGAAATTAATAAGAAATGGTACGTATCGTGGTTTTGTTAAAACACATTAATAAACTATGATTTGCATACCATAATAGTATCGCCGAATATCTTCATTTAAGATCTTTCTGGTAAAAATAAACTTCAAGTTTACATGGTTAACGCGAAAGCGTTTATAGAACGTTTCTGTTACTGAACGCGAACTTGCATTGCTAGTTGGAATGGAATGCTTTTAAGTGAGGCAACGATTCCATCGCTGGAAAGACGGCTTGTTTAAAGCTTTATACATTTACATGTTAAAATATTTTCGTCAAAGCGTATATCAGGATAGGGAACAAACATGTTTATGTGATCTAATATATACGAGTACTCATTATTCAATACGGAAGTATGTCATTATTAAATATGAGAACACAACCATTGAGTACAAACGCTCTGGCGCTTACAATCTTTCTAATGGAAAGGGGCACACAAAAAGTATTGATTTGAGAGTGAGAGTTGAGTTTGAAACTTTTCTATCTCTTAAGCATTTCTATTAGATATAAAATGGTTTCATGCTTAACACACAGTTCACATCGTTGCAAAACGCACTGTTGTACCCCTTTTCATACCATATACTACACACAAATAGAAAAACAATTGAATCTTAACCTTAATGTGAAAAATGTTTGTAGATTGCACGTTTACCATTTCGACAAAAGTTCAGGTTTACCGGCGGAACCTTTTAAAGTCAAATTGATAAGACGCTTTCAAAGCTAAGTTAAGGTAAAAAACTCGGTTAAACAGCTATGCCGAAAAAAAAAATCAATTAAACAATTAACAGACCATTACCAAAGAAAAGCTTAACTGAAACGTCGGTTATAATGCGTTATGAAGGCTAACACATCTAACAAATAAACACCTCTCTCATGATAAGTTTCATCTTTGTTTATTGATATACTCTTGACTGATTAAAATTAAAGGCAATATATTGTGTATCGTATTAATTTGCGTTTATACCTTAAAACTTTTACAGCGATAATTTCAATATTACATATATTACATAATGTGCAGAAACATACACCGATTTAAATGTGTCTTTTAATTAAATCGTATAACAACACGCTAAGTGTCACCAATAAATATAAAAGTAAAATATTAAACGGGAGATATATAACACGCGAATACTTAAACAGCACACACATTATGACAAAATCTATTAATACATAATAATATGACTATTGACAACAATAATTTGCAACAAATCCATAAGACCCTTTGAAAACCCGTATTTGTATAATCAATATAGAGCCACCTTTACACAACGATCTCCGACAAAAGACACGTACTCAGAACGCCGGGAATCGATGATGCCCTGCTTTTGTCTTCCATTAACTGCCTAAAACAAGTGTTTGTTCTGTAGTTCCCAACACTCGCCGTTTATGTCACTTTGCCATTCCCGTTCTCCTGCACTGTAATTGCCGTTCTTCAGCGGATTGATATCACTCACAGTTTTCCTCTCAAAGGAATCATGTTGTTTCCCGCCGCTTTTTCCCCGCTTTGACGTCCAGCGAAATTTCTCTTTGAGTGAACTTATTGAAATTTTGCGGTAATATTTGCCATGGCCGCAACAAAATATTTCTTTATATAAAAGCCTGAACTTTCGACTCATAAACATGTAAATGATAAAATTGACAGCGGAATTGATTGTCTCTAAGAAAAAGGTGGAGGTGGAAATGCACGTGTATAAGTTTTTGTATTTACCCAAAGGTGTGTAAGAGCGATTAATGTGCGTTGCAATGCTATTGATAGCACCTGGTAAAATACAACAGAAAAACACTGTCGATACTGTAATAAGCATGATGGTAATATGATGTTGGTCGGTATGGCTGCAATGTTTACCGTTTCTGCTGGTAAGTCGCAGACTTGATTCACTGTCGTTAAACGACATTGACCGACGCTGTTGGCAGGTCCTACGTACAACGATTATCATAATGATGTTGAGAATAAAAATGATGGCAAGTGGGGAAAATCTGAACAAGATATTCAAAACTGTCCCGTAAACGCTGAAGAATTTTATATTTCTCATATAAAGCGCTGACTTATTCATGATTTGCTTTGTGTTATTCGAGTTGTCCATTACTTGTGTCGTCTCGTATTTAAAGCAGAATGGGATGAACACCAGAGCCGTTAATATGAAAATAATCACTATTGAGATAATAGTTTTCCGTTTTGTGCACAATTGTTTTGCTCGCATCGGATAAAATACTGCTATAAATCTTTGGACGCACAAGAGCGTAGTCAGGCTGGATGTAATCCTCGCTGTTACCACGCTGCTCCAGGCGCCAAGGATAGGGTAGACATACGACCTCAACGCCTCGCCATCCAATGGGTTGGATTGTCGGTAAAAATTAATGGCAATAAAAATAATGCTGTGGCCGAGAAACAATGTGTCTGATATACACAGTGCAGCCAAAATGTAATTCGTCTGATTGCGCATGCGCTGATTAAAAAGAATTATTAAACTAATAATATTTCCAAACGATCCTACGAGGCACACGACTACCATCACAACCGCCATCACCGACATAAACAGAGCCAACGTTTTCTTTGACAAATAAATATCCACATCTTGTTGTAACACCGGCAATTTAGCCTGGTCCACGGGGTTTGATTCATCCATTCAGAAGCGATGTTATTGCAGCAAATTTCGAGAATATAGTTTATTGCTTGTCCGACATCACTTAAAAACCAACAAGTTACACCAATTTCGTCACCTTGAGCCAGATCCTGAAAATATATATTCGTGTTGGTGATGAAGACTTTTCAAATGAAATGTTCTTATAAATCAACATCAATAACTGTCTAAAAACATATAATCAGCGTAACGTGAAAAAGTATGACTTAGTGTCGTAAGCATTAATAAAAACACAATTAATCCAAATAATCTAAATTGCAGTATCATGTTCATATGTAGATATCGTACATCGTGAAATTAGAATGATGTCGAAATTAGAATAATGTCGTAACATGTGATATGCTAAAGACATCTGATGTAAAAAGCCTGTGAACATGTTTAACAATCGTTATTCAAAATATCTTACAAATGTTATAGAACCCTCCAATGCAACTATATTATCAAGCGAGTGTGGGCATATCCGTTTTATTGGCAAACTAAGAACCCGCGCTATAGACACTAAATTGGACGGGCATAATCAGTTTCGCCTCTATTAAATTGGTCGTGAAATCAACGGCTAGAAATGGTCGTTAATGCGACTTCCTTACGATTGTCAAGTGCGCCTACAAATAATCAATAGTCATTAGTTTGCACCATCAAGAGTTTTGAAGTGTGTTCGTGTAAATCAGCCGCCATAAAAAGCAATTAATTCATGTCTGAATCAGGGTTAAGTAGATTCTGATAAAACAACATCAATGCAATTAAGGCAGTGTCATTGACGTCATAAGGAAGATGTAAAAATCTGCTTAAACCAAATGAAAAAGAACAAACAAAGGTGTTTAAAGATGATATTTATAAAATGATAATAATATTATAATTATGAATAATAATACTTAAAAAATTATAATAAAAATAATACGTACATACATACATATATGCAAGCATACATACATAAATGCATACATACATACAAAAACTTTTATACATACATACATAAATACATACATACACGCATACATATATACACACATACATGCATACACACATACATACATACGTACATACATACATACATACATACATACATACATACATACATACATACATACATACATACATACATACATACATACATACATACATACATACATACATACATACATACATACATACATACATACATACATACATACATACATACATACATACATACATACATACATACATGCATACATACATACACACATACACACACACATACACACATACACACATACATATATACATACATACATACATACATACATACATAATACATACATACATACATACATACATACATACATACAGACATACATACATACATACATACATACATACATACATACATACATACATACATACATACATACATACATACATACATACATACATACATACATACATACATACATACATACATACATACATACATACATACATACATACATACATACATACATACATACATACATACATACATCTATACATCCTTACATCCATTCATACACACTTACATACATACATACATACATACATACATACATACATACATGCATACATGCATACATGCATACATGCATACATGCATACATACATACATACATACATACATACATACATACATACATACATACATACATACATACATACATACATACATACATACATACATACATACATACATACATACATACATACATACATACATACATACATACATACATACATACATGCATGCATGCATACATACATGGCGTACACCTATTATGAAAAGTGCACGTCCAGAATGAATAATGACACATGCAATATTTTTCAATGATTCATTTTCAGCAAAACGTTAAGGAACGATTATGATTTCATGCATTATGTATTTAAAACCCACTTCTTTTCAAGAGAGATAGTAAAGTGTTTGTTCTTGTTAAGAGTGATGGTGTTTGTAGATGAACTTTTTAAGACAAAATGACGTTTCAATAAGCGTCGTTTTTTGCAGGCACATAAGTAAATATTAAATTATATATACGTTAATGATACGTTTCAATTCCACCGTATAAACTATTTAGGAAACGTCGACGAAAATTCTAACCAGATATTCTTGAAAAGGACATGCATGTGCTTGAATGAGATCAAAATATATCGTGTTGGTTACCGAATCGTGTTTTTCTATAACAAATATGCATGGTTTTTATATTTTGATATTCAAACTACCTGTATTAAAATGAGGCAAATACGGTTAAGGAGACCGTATAAACCTTATTGAGCAGCCCATGTCTAAAATACCAATTAAAAATGTTGGTTAAACCACTTGCGAGATTTGAACATGCGCCTTTATTAACATACATGTATTCTGAGTAGAAGTCGTTATTTCTAAGATCATGTGGATATAACCTTTATTTTCAACGATGAAAGCCAACATAAATGATGTTATTTAATGTAATTGACGGAAAAGAATTAAGAACATTCGATTCAGGATCATAAAATCTCTATTGAAAAACAAACTATTAATTGTTACAGTAACCATTTCTTTTCAAACAGAATTTAACCGAATACAATTAATAGCGTTCGAAATTTTCTATCACTGCAATCACCTTATGGTTATGGCTCAATCGGACTAAATTGCGTTTAAAACAGCTGTAAATAAATATTCATTTTGTGATGCTCGACTTAATTCTTAAATAACAAACTTAAACGTATCCAAAGACAGCTAACATACAATATAGTGTTTATACATTTATTTTTAAAAAAAATAGTAGTTAGATACCTACAAGGACTTCCGCAGAGATTCATCCTGTTTGTTTTATTTAATATAATAACTAAAATGTATTCCCATGTAAAAGTCATTTACCTAAAACAAATACGAAATACAACATACAATACGTAATAACTTATTTGTTAACACAATATATTGAAAATACCAATTTTGTGTTCACTTATAAAAAAAGAAAATATATCAATGTTCTGTTGAAGATATAATTACATTACATGGTTGTTGTTTGTTTTTGTTTTTGATTTTTTTTTTGTTCCAAATCGATGTATTTTACTTAGTTTTTTGGGACAACTGAAGCAATAAATCAAAACAAAAACTAGACTTGACAATTCACACGAAGTCGCTGTTTTTGTGCTATAATCTCATACGGACAATAAATCAATTTTAATTGGGAAGCCCAAGAAAAGCGTTTACCATCCTGCGTGCGTGATATATCTCAACATAGGTGGTATAACAAAATCAGATTTATATGGTTTCATATCTAGACTAATGAAAGGTAAATATCTTTACGCAGACAGGTTTTCGTGTCCCAAGGCATCGCCACTGCTCGCTGTGATTATATTTTGCAATAGTCTCAAAAATTGATGTGTTGTTTTGGCAGACTAATCTCCAGGTTTTGCTCACACAAACCAGCACCAGAATTAGGACAAGATTAATATTGTATTACAGTCCAATAAATTACACACTTTAACTAGCAGACTCGTTTACATTGTATAGCGATATAGTACTGGGTATATTTATGTATCATTTTTAGCTTTTAAGAGTCACACTATATGTAAAAAAAAATGTATTGCGTTATGCCACATGTGCTTGTACATGGAAATGGTAACTATTTGTCTTCTTTTATTTCACTCTTTTTTCCACACTCGGCAACTAACGAAATATCTACATTGATATGAACTTCAAAGACATTGTTAATTCATTACCATCATTAGACCGACGGCATATCATTTGGACACATAAACTAAATTCGACGATTGCTTTTCGACTTTGTTCATCTAAATAATTACATATATAATTTGAACGTCATATAGATTTAGTTCGCTGAATAAGATCAACTATGACATAATGAGCACTACTTACCCATGTACAATACAATAATAAAATCCCATTGAATTAAACTCTGGTGCACTTTACATTGGCACATTGGCGTTTTCTGCAATGAGAGCTCTTACTGATCGGATGTACTGACGAAGAAGTTGAATTGACCATGAAGATGACTTTTCTTTTTTAAAGTGTATATTGGCTTATGCTGGCGTCAATAGATACTAAGTTATTTGTATTTCAAAATCATACGAACGTCGTTTGATATATTTGATAAAGCCCATTTAGTTGTATTTGTTTTTAATAGCTAGTCATTATCATCGGTCATATGTTGAAAGAAGAATGAAACACAATCAGCCATATTCACAAACACAAACTTAGGCAAACATTGAAAAAGTAAGATTGTGTTAAAATGTCGTTTGTAGAGATTTCACACAACGTATTTTCTAGGTCAAATTACTTAGTATGTACCTTATGTTATAAGGCGATTGTCGAATAAATAAATGAGGTACGCCGAGCATATTTCTTAACACGCTTTGGAATCAAATATATATCCTGCTAATATCTAATGCAAACACATAGTATCGTATAACTTCTAGAGTTGTATTTAGATAAATACATGTTCTTGCTGTTATGTTGTTTTAAATATTTTATTTAAATTTTGAAAACTTAAACTAAGACATTGCAGCCTCGGCCAATTAACTATATTGATGCATGACATATGTATACTGAGGCTATAATTTAAATTGATATTAACACGATTTTAAAAATGATCTTGATTTAAATTATTGCGCATTTGACAATAAGCGAATATTATTCTACGCGCAAAGATATCATTTGATTTGGAAATTACTTGTTTATTTTGAACTTCTTGTTCAAATAATGTTTAAGTAAACGAATGGTCAATAAATTCATATTTTATTTGTATCAAGCAATACATAAACATTAATTGAAACACAATCTAAGAATCAAAAGAAAATTCAAAAAAATGGGTTTATTTTCCGCGTACCGAATTGTTATCCAAGTTAAACGTAATAATTTAACGTTAAACCACAAAGAATAATAAATTCCTTTAAAAGTAAATATAGAGAAACAGGCATATTTCTAGATCGATAAATAGTTTAGACTTAGATATATCAAGATAAAATAATATGTTGAATACTAACTTAGTATGGCAAATCGGGACAAGGTGCAATCTGTTTGTTACCAGGAATATTGTTAATGCTATTTAAATTAGTTTTTTATTGAAATGTTAGTTAAACGCGGTGCACTTAAACAGTATGATATAAACTAGAAGTAAACCTCCCATAGTAATGCCGTACCTGAGATATGACTTTGACATTATCAAATAACATAAATAAACTATGTCTAAGTCAATTTATATAAGGCAAACCACCAATGTAAAATGTAGAAACTAGTAGCATATATATATATGTTTCAAGTCTCACCATTGAGAATGTGTGGAACGTAAGGTATCATTCTAATGATCTTAACAAGTCCCTACCGTCGTTTCAATTTATTTCTAATCTCACGTTGGAAACATCAAGAAGATTTGCATGACACTGCACATTAATTTATTTCTATTTAAATAGGTTCTTTTGAAGAAAACTTCTAATTTTATTCACAATAAATTGAATATAATTATTTGATTCAAACATTTAGTAAATAAGTAAATATAGCATGAGTGTGTGATTGTGATGTGTGTATTCTTATTTTTATAGTTACCGCGACCATGTGTACTGTTCGCAGGTGATAGATAAGTAAGTTGTAGGAATGACTAAGGAACTCGAGGCAGCCAAATACACTAAGGCGTTTCTATTGGTGTCAAACGTTTTCTGTATTTCAATGCATTTGAATAATTTTGAAACATTAACTATCTCTTTGATACTATGAAACCAGTCATCACTTTGATGATATGTTTAACTCGAGACGCTTAGAAAATGCACGTGAGCATTGACAGCTTGATACTTTTCATCGTATAAAACAAGCAAAAAAGATTTACAAGCAACAGGCGAAAAAAATCCTTATTACCAAATATGTGTTTAAATAAACAACATAAAACACAGTTTCCTGATCGGAACGGCGATGTTCCGCTCCTTTAACCAAATTATTAAATTTAACAATATAATTAGGGTGAAAATATCGTTGTCTCGCTTGAAACGATTGCTTAACCTATTGATAGACCGGAATTTATTCTGCTATGTTTGAAAACGCGTGTTTCGAAACGCTTTTCTGCCTTGTGGGTTATTAAATACAGATTTTAGGCGATACAATTTATATAAGCGCGTTAATCTTTTATATTTAAATGTACCTTGAATTTTCTATTTAATTGGCGTGATGCCCCAAAGTAACTGTCTCCCCTTTCAACTTCTATTATATATGATTAATATGGCTAAAATATTCTATATAACGCAAATATAAAACAGCAGAATGCATACAATAAGTAAAAAGCATGTATTAAAATAAATAATACGCACTTTTGCAAAAGATTTAATGTGTATAAAATAAGCGACAACGCAATGTGGAATATCTCATAATCTGTAATTTTTATATCCACATCGGCTTGTCGTTTTATACGCACATATTATTCAATTCCAATTGCGCAAAATCATGAATTCGTAACGACTTATTTTACAAAATATGTGGAAAATTAATAAACATGTAACATCACAAACATGCATACACGTTTTGCATTCCATTTAATGATCGATCAATTCAATAAGACTGCGTTTCTCCGAAAATGATGATATTCAATTAGATGAAGAAAAAAACAAGTTATTAAATTGAATTATTCTTTAATTACACATGAATATAAGTTCATATTTTACATAGTGTTCACTACTTACACTCAGAAACAGTTAAATCCTGTTGATGAGTTACATTTTAATTTTGCTGCACTGAATCGATTCACATATTATACTTCCAATCCTCAGCGCTCTCACAGCATGTAATAAACAGCTTGTATCGGATACAACAGAATCTCTGTTTTCTGAACCACTGACATGTTCGTTTAAGAACTGTTTATTGATATCAGACTTGCATCCTTCATATAAACGCGTTAATATCGTTGGATATGTAAATAACACTCAATTCGTCAGTGGACGTGGTAACATGTCAAATGTTTAGAAAAAAAGAAAAAAGTTCACCTTATTAGAGCGATCGGAATTAAGATCAGATATTTTAAAAGATATTTTTGCAGTGTCATCGGTAACACAAAACTGTAAAACGTACACATTCACAAAAAGCATCTGGTTATTACGACATCCAATATGCTTGAAATGTTGAGAATGTAACACATTATTTTTTACTGAAGCCTAATTTGATAACCTGTTGTAAATCATGATATAAATCACACAAGAATAATCGTAATTGTTGACAGAAACACTGTTGCAAATGTTTTATTGAATGATACCGACCTGGCCATGGTGTTAAAAAGCGGTTCGGTAATATATTCTTAAACAGAAAGGCCAAGTCAATGTACATGTATACTGTATACAATGCATACGATTATATTGTAAGTCTTAGTATATATATATATATATATATATATATATATATATATATATATATATATATATATATATATATATATATATATATATATATATATATATATATTTAGCAGAATTGATGGCAACCTTGCGAGGATATTTATAAACATTAACGCCTAACAGATTGTTAACATGATTCAAATTGTGGTTAGAATGTCTAAACATCAAGTCAAACATTTAACTTGTTCATGGCAAACCTGTATTCAAATACCAGGCGTCCTTAAAAACTAATTGACACTCAAAAAGTGAATGTATGCTCCCTTTTTTGTTATAATCTTTTGAATTTGGAAAGTTAATGTAATGACATGACCAATCGTCTTGAATGCAATGAAAAGCACCATGAAGAAATGATGACAAACATTTTTTCACATTCAAACTGATATACTTCTGATGCAAGTGGTTTGCGACTTGTCATTCACTCATTTCATTTCGACAAAGCTGCCACTATATAATCTTTTCGAACTGAATTACATTGCATAATTTAATGATATCGAGCGAAGCTTTGAAGTGTGCACTATGTATAAGCTCATGAAAGAGACCACTTTCAATTTCAGTAATTTATATTTCAGACACACAACACTATTTAAAGACGATTCCTCGAACACTCACTATTCATGTCGAAGTGTTATGTATTGTGTAAAAAAACACACAATAAAGTTCGATTCTCTTTAACATACTCTTTAGACCGAATACAGAGTCATCAATCGAATCTAATGTAATGCCAAATGTTTGTCGTAGTAACGTTCGTACAAACGAACACACATAGTACACGCAAAATCAAACACAGATGCATCTACCGAATCTAAGAGTGTTATCCGTTTGTCGGAGAAACGTTAATACAGAAGACCTCACTTCATAACACTACATTGCTGCACGCACTAGATTTAAGTAAATTGAAAATGCATGTTTAATGTTATGCTTTCTAGCCAAACAGTTCCAAACATCAATGTGTATTATGTTATTATACAATAAAATATCTGGAGTTGAACATGTACCATCGCACCATGTAAGAAAGCAATAGTGTGTGTGTGTGTGTGGGGGGGGGGGGGGGTATGACTCAACATTAAACAAAAGCGTTTCAAGAAAAAGAATTAATTGCAATTCGACTCCCAACAGTAGCGCAACTCATTTTTCTTTTTATGAATTTTATTCTGTTGGACAGTTTGTAAGCGAGAAAATACGCATTTATTTCCTAATAATGACATTTAACAATTGGTTTATTACATGAAAACACGCGATTTTCCTTTCAATGTCGGCATTATTGTACTCGATACATTACAATCGCTTATGCTGATGTTTTAGCTTTCATCGAACCTCTGATTGTGACTAAAAGGTATGAGTCAGCTTTTTGTTTAATTTACGAAATTCTTGTTCAACAAAAAAAATCACGATGGTTCCTTTCATTAATTTGAGCTTTATCGTCGGTCTAATGTCTATTGACATGTCGGTATCTTTTTCGTTAACGCCAATGTGTTTTACCAGATATCATAAATTAGGAGCAAGATATCTTGAATGTTTAATGGCACATATTTTCTCATGAAATCGGAATTGCAGCATGTTCCTTAAATTATCGATTTTTGTTTTACAGAAGTAAAAAAAAAACACGTTTGATTATTAAATACACATTAATTTCGGTAATCAGAAAATCAACACAGTCAT
Organism: Dreissena polymorpha; assembly: GCF_020536995.1. Taxonomy (NCBI): domain Eukaryota; kingdom Metazoa; phylum Mollusca; class Bivalvia; order Myida; family Dreissenidae; genus Dreissena; species Dreissena polymorpha. The sequence continues at coordinate 151,828,394 of NC_068355.1, forward strand.
TTTGAAGTTATTGTTCTTCAATGATCTGAAGCATACAGTATAGGATTGCATTGTATGACATGTTCTAGGTCACAATTTTGACCGTATTACACATCCATGCTAATATAAATTTGAAACGTGGATTTTAAAGGGGACTTTTCACGTTTTGGTAAATAGAAACACTTAAAAAAAAGGTTTCAGATTCGCAAATTTTTGTGAAAGTTATGATATTTGCGAGAAAACAGTAATCCTGAGCATTAACCATGCCCTCAAATATCCAATATATGCACCTTTTGACGATTTAAAAACTTGAAAATTAAAAAGCGTTGAAACGCGAAACGATATAATAATTTGAAGAGTTCTGTTGTTGTCGTTATATTTTGTATTTTGTGATACTACAAGGATTGGTAATATAAAGTATAAAAAAAAACACTACGGATTGTATGAGCACGAATGGCAGAGTGGTTTAAGCGATCAACTATTACTCCAGGGGTAAGTTGTTCGAGCCCAGTTGAGGGTTATTTTTTTTATTTATTTTTTTAATTTTTTCTGGAATTTGTTTAGATCCAATGTAAACATTTATCAATAGAAAGCATTTAATGACAAACTTCAATACATGCCAAAATCTGTGAAAAGGTCCCTTTCAAAATTTTATTATCACACTTGAATTTTTAAAAGTTGTTATATCTTACATTATGTTATAATGCTTATAGATGACATTTTGGCAACGAGTACTAGTTTTTGTGTACTTGCAGTTGTTTGTTTTTAATTTTTAGTATGAATATACTTATAAGTTGTGATTTTGTTACTTTTTGTGATTATAAATCAAGGACACATTGATAATCAAAAATGTATACATTGTGATTGTATTTCGGCTTACATATTAACTGTTAATGTATTTGCAAATATTTTTCGTTTGGAATTCATGCCATGGTTTTATTTGGTATGGATTTTGATTGATAAAGAATATTTTTACATGCACTTATAGTGTTAGTTAAGTTTCATATTAGTGACATAAACCATAATAACGTTATATAACTATCAAGTCGCTTAAAGTTGGCATGAAGTTCAAGTGTGCTTTCATTTTCTTGTGATAAATATAAAACCGTTGTGATTCTCATTACAAATAGTAATGTGCTTTTGTGTTTTATTATTGTTTTACATTCTTAAATAGTAACACCGTGTGTGTATGTATGTTTCTAGTCAATTTACAGTTATTTGAATTCATTTTTAATCATTATTAATAGTTAATAAACTAAACAAAAATCTTATACATTTTATTATGTCTTATTATTATGAAACAGCTAATGTGTAGAATATTATACAGATTCACGCATTCAATAGAACAGAAAATCACATGTCGTTTTAAATGTCTAACATCTTAATTGATAGAACTATTTTCTTACCCGATAATGCCTGAGCTAACCACATTGAAAATTCACAATAATGGTAAAATAGTTCCGTTTTAAAACAGTCGTTTATTACATTTTTATGGTATTCAAGGATATCATTTTGCATATAAAACATGGGACCGATCAACAGGCGAGATTACAGAAAGGATACACAATTGGTCTTTGAAAGCTGAATACTGTTGTAGCGGGTGTCTTTCTATGATAAATTATTGAAAAGCCTTCAAACAGTTATATGTTCAGACTTTATTACTTGAAAAGGACGAAGGACATTAATGTGAGACGTCTAGACCAATAATGTTCTTTACATTTTTTGCGTTGGCCATTTGTCTGACAATGATCTTTTTATATAAAAATACGAAATGTTAAACAGGGAAGAGCCGTTAGTCTACTGTCCCTTTTATAAGTTATTACACGTTTAAACATATAAACCCTGTCGCGTGGCTTGTATTTATAGTCCGAGTTGATTGTATATATTTATTACTTTAAATCATGTAAACAAATACTCATTAAGACTTTAAGAGCACTTCGACCATTCTTGACATAAACATATTTTATCGTTTACCATGACGACCATTTCCTTTAACTATATATCTTAAAACGCTGTAATGGCGATCATCATTTCAAATGTTTTTGTATTTTTGTGCGTGTTTATTTAAAGATTTGGATAAAACGATATGTCACACGTTTCTTGTTCATAATAGCTTAAATAAAACGCAAATCAGTTGGTGGGATTACCAAAACGAAGTCATTTAATAAATAGTGGACATACAGAGCAAGTGCACCACTTTTCGTTTGTATGTTAGCTTCATTTAAACGTTGTCTATGTTTGTTTGTTTTTGATCGACCTCCAGTAAACGCGAACTTGTCCGACGATGAACTCGTTAATTTTTCATCGTCAAATCTTCAATTCTGTTATGCCAAACTTAACTGTATTACTTTACATAATCTCTCTCTTAATTTATCACATATTTCAAAAAGGAATTGAGGAAATGCAATTTTAGTAACCGATAACGTCTATAGATTTTTTTAGTTTAGTTATTTAAGTCTTAATATTGTTCGTGCTATCACTTGTTCCATGTATATATTGCGAATCTTGTAGTATAATATTCGCAATATATACATGGAACAAGTGATAGCTTGCACGAATAATATAAACACTTAAATAAATAAACCAAAACAAAACAAACGAGAAGAAACTGTTGGTATCGAATTTAAATGTGCATGTGTTTTATCGAAATACAATGATATCAATATGTTTCATTAAATACTTACGCGAAATGTTTCCACCTTTGTTAAAGAGTTTCTTTCAATGAATGCAAACCTTTTATACATAACTATTGCATGATGTAGAAGAAATCTGATCGAGGCACTGACCGAAATTGGACAAATTTGTCAAAGCTATTAAGCAAACAAGAAAGATCTTTAAACACAAAAAATACATATACACGGCGGTGATTGTGGTTGGTTTTGATATAAAGATCAACATTTATGTTAATGAGATCACAGATAGTAAATGAATTGTCAGCACAGCTCTTAGCCGCAGATTTCGTTGCTTATTTCGCTTTAAGAGATATTATTGATTATATATCTATAGATACAAAATAGAAAAAAAAAACATAAGAAGAATGTCAATTAATAAAAACAGCCGGTCACATACTTATCAATCGTGTGTACATAAATATAGTTATATATATATATATATATATATATATATATATATATATATATATATATATATATTCGCGCTTTCTTCGAACAGAGCCGTTTTTGTAGTTAATCTTACATTGTTATTTGAATCCAATGTTAATAGTATCGTCAATCATAGCGCTTGTGCTAAATAAATTGTTCTATATAGTGGGCTATTTTAATGAAATTAATAAGAAATGGTACGTATCGTGGTTTTGTTAAAACACATTAATAAACTATGATTTGCATACCATAATAGTATCGCCGAATATCTTCATTTAAGATCTTTCTGGTAAAAATAAACTTCAAGTTTACATGGTTAACGCGAAAGAGTTTATAGAACGTTTCTGTTACTGAACGCGAACTTGCATTGCTAGTTGGAATGGAATGCTTTTAAGTGAGGCAACGATTCCATCGCTGGAAAGACGGCTTGTTTAAAGCTTTATACATTTACATGTTAAAATATTTTCGTCAAAGCGTATATCAAGATAGGGAACAAACATGTTTATGTGATCTAATATATACGAGTACTCATTATTCAATACGGAAGTATGTCATTATTAAATATGAGAACACAACCATTGAGTACAAACGCTCTGGCGCTTACAATCTTTCTAATGGAAAGGGGCACACAAAAAGTATTGATTTGAGAGTGAGAGTTGAGTTTGAAACTTTTCTATCTCTTAAGCATTTCTATTAGATATAAAATGGTTTCATGCTTAACACACAGTTCACATCGTTGCAAAACGCACTGTTGTACCCCTTTTCATACCATATACTACACACAAATAGAAAAACAATTGAATCTTAACCTTAATGTGAAAAATGTTTGTAGATTGCACGTTTACCATTTCGACAAAAGTTCAGGTTTACCGGCGGAACCTTTATAGTCAAATTGATAAGACGCTTTCAAAGCTAAGTTAAGGTAAAAAACTCGGTTAAACAGCTATGCCGAAAAAAAAATCAATTAAACAATTAACAGACCATTACCAAAGAAAAGCTTAACTGAAACGTCGGTTATAATGCGTTATGAAGGCTAACACATCTAACAAATAAACACCTCTCTCATGATAAGTTTCATCTTTGTTTATTGATATACTCTTGACTGATTAAAATTAAAGGCAATATATTGTGTATCGTATTAATTTGCGTTTATACCTTAAAACTTTTACAGCGATAATTTCAATATTACATATATTACATAATGTGCAGAAACATACACCGATTTAAATGTGTCTTTTAATTAAATCGTATAACAACACGCTAAGTGTCACCAATAAATATAAAAGTAAAATATTAAACGGGAGATATATAACACGCGAATACTTAAACAGCACACACATTATGACAAAATCTATTAATACATAATAATATGACTATTGACAACAATAATTTGCAACAAATCCATAAGACCCTTTGAAAACCCGTATTTGTATAATCAATATAGAGCCACCTTTACACAACGATCTCCGACAAAAGACACGTACTCAGAACGCCGGGAATCGATGATGCCCTGCTTTTGTCTTCCATTAACTGCCTAAAACAAGTGTTTGTTCTGTAGTTCCCAACACTCGCCGTTTATGTCACTTTGCCATTCTCGTTCTCCTGCACTGTAATTGCCGTTCTTCAGCGGATTGATATCACTCACAGTTTTCCTCTCAAAGGAATCATGTTGTTTCCCGCCGCTTTTTCCCTGCTTTGACGTCCAGCGAAATTTCTCTTTGAGTGAACTTATTGAAATTTTGCGGTAATATTTGCCATGGCCGCAACAAAATATTTCTTTATATAAAAGCCTGAACTTTCGACTCATAAACATGTAAATGATAAAATTGACAGCGGAATTGATTGTCTCTAAGAAAAAGGTGGAGGTGGAAATGCACGTGTATAAGTTTTTGTATTTACCCAAAGGTGTGTAAGAGCGATTAATGTGCGTTGCAATGCTATTGATAGCACCTGGTAAAATACAACAGAAAAACACTGTCGATACTGTAATAAGCATGATGGTAATATGATGTTGGTCGGTATGGCTGCAATGTTTACCGTTTCTGCTGGTAAGTCGCAGACTTGATTCACTGTCGTTAAACGACATTGACCGACGCTGTTGGCAGGTCCTACGTACAACGATTATCATAATGATGTTGAGAATAAAAATGATGGCAAGTGGGGAAAATCTGAACAAGATATTCAAAACTGTCCCGTAAACGCTGAAGAATTTTATATTTCTCATATAAAGCGCTGACTTATTCATGATTTGCTTTGTGTTATTCGAGTTGTCCATTACTTGTGTCGTCTCGTATTTAAAGCAGAATGGGATGAACACCAGAGCCGTTAATATGAAAATAATCACTATTGAGATAATAGTTTTCCGTTTTGTGCACAATTGTTTTGCTCGCATCGGATAAAATACTGCTATAAATCTTTGGACGCACAAGAGCGTAGTCAGGCTGGATGTAATCCTCGCTGTTACCACGCTGCTCCAGGCGCCAAGGATAGGGTAGACATACGACCTCAACGCCTCGCCATCCAATGGGTTGGATTGTCGGTAAAAATTAATGGCAATAAAAATAATGCTGTGGCCGAGAAACAATGTGTCTGATATACACAGTGCAGCCAAAATGTAATTCGTCTGATTGCGCATGCGCTGATTAAAAAGAATTATTAAACTAATAATATTTCCAAACGATCCTACGAGGCACACGACTACCATCACAACCGCCATCACCGACATAAACAGAGCCAACGTTTTCTTTGACAAATAAATATCCACATCTTGTTGTAACACCGGCAATTTAGCCTGGTCCACGGGGTTTGATTCATCCATTCAGAAGCGATGTTATTGCAGCAAATTTCGAGAATATAGTTTATTGCTTGTCCGACATCACTTAAAAACCAACAAGTTACACCAATTTCGTCACCTTGAGCCAGATCCTGAAAATATATATTCGTGTTGGTGATGAAGACTTTTCAAATGAAATGTTCTTATAAATCAACATCAATAACTGTCTAAAAACATATAATCAGCGTAACGTGAAAAAGTATGACTTAGTGTCGTAAGCATTAATAAAAACACAATTAATCCAAATAATCTAAATTGCAGTATCATGTTCATATGTAGATATCGTACATCGTGAAATTAGAATGATGTCGAAATTAGAATAATGTCGTAACATGTGATATGCTAAAGACATCTGATGTAAAAAGCCTGTGAACATGTTTAACAATCGTTATTCAAAATATCTTACAAATGTTATAGAACCCTCCAATGCAACTATATTATCAAGCGAGTGTGGGCATATCCGTTTTATTGGCAAACTAAGAACCCGCGCTATAGACACTAAATTGGATGGGCATAATCAGTTTCGCCTCTATTAAATTGGTCGTGAAATCAACGGCTAGAAATGGTCGTTAATTGCGACTTCCTTACGATTGTCAAGTGCGCCTACAAATAATCAATAGTCATTAGTTTGCACCATCAAGAGTTTTGAAGTGTGTTCGTGTAAATCAGCCGCCATAAAAAGCAATTAATTCATGTCTGAATCAGGGTTAAGTAGATTCTGATAAAACAACATCAATGCAATTAAGGCAGTGTCATTGACGTCATAAGGAAGATGTAAAAATCTGCTTAAACCAAATGAAAAAGAACAAACAAAGGTGTTTAAAGATGATATTATAAAATGATAATAATATTATAATTATGAATATAATACTTAAAAAATTATAATAAAAATAATACGTACATACATACATATATGCAAGCATACATACATAAATGCATACATACATACAAAAACTTTTATACATACATACATAAATACATACATACACGCATACATACATACACACATACATGCATACACACATACATACATAACATACATACATACATACATACATACATACATACATACATACATACATACATACATACATACATACATACATACATACATACATACATACATACATACATACATACATACATACATACATACATACATACATACATACATACATACATACATACATACATACATACATACATACATACATACATACATACATACATACATACATACATACATACATACATACATACATACATACATACATACATACATACATACATACATACATACATACATACATACATACACATACATACATACATACATACATACATACATACATACATACATACATACATACATACATACATACATACATACATACATACATACATACATACATACATACATACATACATACATACATACATACATACATACATACATACATACATACATACATACATACATACATACATACATACATACATACATACATACAGACATACATACATCATACATACATACATACATACATACAACATACATACATACATACATACATACATACATACATACATACATACATACATACATACATACATACATACATACATACATACATCTATACATCCTTACATCCATTCATACATACTTACATACATACATACATACATACATACATACATGCATACATGCATACATGCATACATGCATACATGCATACATGCATACATACATGAATACATACATACATACATACATACATACATACATACATACATACATACATACATACATACATACATACATACATACATACATACATACATACATACATACATACATACATACATACATACATACATACATTCATACATACATACATACATACATACATACATACATACATACATACATACATACATACATACATACATACATACATACATACATACATACATACATACATACATACATACATACATACATACATACATACATGCATGCATGCATACATACATGGCGTACACCTATTATGAAAAGTGCACGTCCAGAATGAATAATGACACATGCAATATTTTTCAATGATTAATTTTCAGCAAAACGTTAAGGAACGATTATGATTTCATGCATTATGTATTTAAAACCCACTTCTTTTCAAGAGAGATAGTAAAGTGTTTGTTCTTGTTAAGAGTGATGGTGTTTGTAGATGAACTTTTTAAGACAAAATGACGTTTCAATAAGCGTCGTTTTTTGCAGGCACATAAGTAAATATTAAATTATATATACGTTAATGATACGTTTCAATTCCACCGTATAAACTATTTAGGAAATGTCGACGAAAATTCTAACCAGATATTCTTGAAAAGGACATGCATGTGCTTGAATGCGATCAAAATATATCGTGTTGGTTACCGAATCGTGTTTTTCTATAACAAATATGCATGGTTTTTATATTTTGATATTCAAACTACCTGTATTAAAATGAGGCAAATACGGTTAAGGAGACCGTATAAACCTTATTGAGCAGCCCATGTCTAAAATACCAATTAAAAATGTTGGTTAAACCACTTGCGAGATTTGAACATGCGCCTTTATTAACATACATGTATTCTGAGTAGAAGTCGTTATTTCTAAGATCATGTGGATATAACCTTTATTTTCAACGATGAAAGCCAACATAAATGATGTTATTTAATGTAATTGACGGAAAAGAATTAAGAACATTCGATTCAGGATCATAAAATCTCTATTGAAAAACAAACTATTAATTGTTACAGTAACCATTTCTTTTCAAACAGAATTTAAACCGAATACAATTAATAGCGTTCGAAATTTTCTATCACTGCAATCACCTTATGGTTATGGCTCAATCGGACTAAATTGCGTTTAAAAACAGCTGTAAATAAATATTCATTTTGTGATGCTCGACTTAATTCTAAAATAACAAACTTAAACGTATCCAAAGACAGCTAACATACAATATAGTGTTTATACATTTATTTTTTTAAAAAAAATTAGTAGTTAGATACCTACAAGGACTTCCGCAGAGATTCATCCTGTTTGTTTTATTTAATATAATAACTAAATGTATTCCCATGTAAAAGTCATTTACCTAAAACAAATACGAAATACAACATACAATACGTAATAACTTATTTGTTAACACAATATATTGAAAATACCAATTTTGTGTTCACTTATAAAAAAAGAAAATATATCAATGTTCTGTTGAAGATATAATTACATTACATGGTTGTTGTTTGTTTTTGTTTTTGATTTTTTTTTTGTTCCAAATCGATGTATTTTACTTAGTTTTTTGGGACAACTGAAGCAATAAATCAAAACAAAAACTAGACTTGACAATTCACACGAAGTCGCTGTTTTTGTGCTATAATCTCATACGGACAATAAATCAATTTTAATTGGGAAGCCCAAGAAAAGCGTTTACCATCCTGCGTGCGTGATATATCTCAACATAGGTGGTATAACAAAATCAGATTTATATGGTTTCATATCTAGACTAATGAAAGGTAAATATCTTTACGCAGACAGGTTTTCGTGTCCCAAGGCATCGCCACTGCTCGCTGTGATTATATTTTGCAAAAGTCTCAAAAATTGATGTGTTGTTTTGGCAGACTAATCTCCAGGTTTTGCTCACACAAACCAGCACCAGAATTAGGACAAGATTAATATTGTATTACAGTCCAATAAATTACACACTTTAACTAGCAGACTCGTTTACATTGTATAGCGATATAGTACTGGGTATATTTATGTATCATTTTTAGCTTTTAAGAGTCACACTATATGTAAAAAAAAATGTATTGCGTTATGCCACATGTGCTTGTACATGGAAATGATAACTATTTGTCTTCTTTTATTTCACTCTTTTTTCCACACTCGGCAACTAACGAAATATCTACATTGATATGAACTTCAAAGACATTGTTAATTCATTACCATCATTAGACCGACGGCATATCATTTGGACACATAAACTAAATTCGACGATTGCTTTTCGACTTTGTTCATCTAAATAATTACATATATAATTTGAACGTCATATAGATTTAGTTCGCTGAATAAGATCAACTATGACATAATGAGCACTACTTACCCATGTACAATACAATAATAAAATCCCATTGAATTAAACTCTGGTGCACTTTACATTGGCACATTGGCGTTTTCTGCAATGAGAGCTCTTACTGATCGGATGTACTGACGAAGAAGTTGAATTGACCATGAAGATGACTTTTCTTTTTTAAAGTGTATATTGGCTTATGCTGGCGTCAATAGATACTAAGTTATTTGTATTTCAAAATCATACGAACGTCGTTTGATATATTTGATAAAGCCCATTTAGTTGTATTTGTTTTTAATAGCTAGTCATTATCATCGGTCATATGTTGAAAGAAGAATGAAACACAATCAGCCATATTCACAAACACAAACTTAGGCAAACATTGAAAAAGTAAGATTGTGTTAAAATGTCGTTTGTAGAGATTTCACACAACGTATTTTCTAGGTCAAATTACTTAGTATGTACCTTATGTTATAAGGCGATTGTCGAATAAATAAATGAGGTACGCCGAGCATATTTCTTAACACGCTTTGGAATCAAATATATATCCTGCTAATATCTAATGCAAACACATAGTATCGTATAACTTCTAGAGTTGTATTTAGATAAATACATGTTCTTGCTGTTATGTTGTTTTAAATATTTTATTTAAATTTTGAAAACTTAAACTAAGACATTGCAGCCTCGGCCAATTAACTATATTGATGCATGACATATGTATACTGAGGCTATAATTTAAATTGATATTAACACGATTTTAAAAATGATCTTGATTTAAATTATTGCGCATTTGACAATAAGCGAATATTATTCTACGCGCAAAGATATCATTTGATTTGGAAATTACTTGTTTATTTTGAACTTCTTGTTCAAATAATGTTTAAGTAAACGAATGGTCAATAAATTCATATTTTATTTGTATCAAGCAATACATAAACATTAATTGAAACACAATCTAAGAATCAAAAGAAAATTCAAAAAAATGGGTTTATTTTCCGCGTACCGAATTGTTATCCAAGTTAAACGTAATAATTTAACGTTAAACCACAAAGAATAATAAATTCCTTTAAAAGTAAATATAGAGAAACAGGCATAATTCTAGATCGATAAATAGTTTAGACTTAGATATATCAAGATAAAATAATATGTTGAATACTAACTTAGTATGGCAAATCGGGACAAGGTGCAATCTGTTTGTTACCAGGAATATTATTAATGCTATTTAAATTAGTTTTTTATTGAAATGTTAGTTAAACGCGGTGCACTTAAACAGTATGATATAAACTAGAAGTAAACCTCCCATAGTAATGCCGTACCTGAGATATGACTTTGACATTATCAAATAACATAAATAAACTATGTCTAAGTCAATTTATATAAGGCAAACCACCAATGTAAAATGTTGAAACTAGTAGCATATATATATTTGTTTCAAGTCTCACCATTGAGAATGTGTGGAACGTAAGGTATCATTCTAATGATCTTAACAAGTCCCTACCGTCGTTTCAATTTATTTCTAATCTCACGTTGGAAACATCAAGAAGATTTGCATGACACTGCACATTAATTTATTTCTATTTAAATAGGTTCTTTTGAAGAAAACTTCTAATTTTATTCACAATAAATTGAATATAATTATTTGATTCAAACATTTAGTAAATAAGTAAATATAGCATGAGTGTGTGATTGTGATGTGTGTATTCTTATTTTTATAGTTACCGCGACCATGTGTACTGTTCGCAGGTGATAAATAAGTAAGTTGTAGGAATGACTAAGGAACTCGAGGCAGCCAAATACACTAAGGCGTTTCTATTGGTGTCAAACGTTTTCTGTATTTCAATGCATTTGAATAATTTTGAAACATTAACTATCTCTTTGATACTATGAAACCAGTCATCACTTTGATGATATGTTTAACTCGAGACGCTTAGAAAATGCACGTGAGCATTGACAGCTTGATACTTTTCATCGTATAAAACAAGCAAAAAAGATTTACAAGCAACAGGCGAAAAAAATCCTTATTACCAAATATGTGTTTAAATAAACAACATAAAACACAGTTTCCTGATCGGAACGGCGATGTTCCGCTCCTTTAACCAAATTATTAAATTTAACAATATAATTAGGGTGAAAATATCGTTGTCTCGCTTGAAACGATTGCTTAACCTATTGATAGACCGGAATTTATTCTGCTATGTTTGAAAACGCGTGTTTCGAAACGCTTTTCTGCCTTGTGGGTTATTAAATACAGATTTTAGGCGATACAATTTATATAAGCGCGTTAATCTTTTATATTTAAATGTACCTTGAATTTTCTATTTAATTGGCG
>NC_068355.1:152185735-152226137 GCF_020536995.1 Dreissena polymorpha
GTATTTATAATATGACACATAAAATAGATTATCGTGGTTTAACCTATTTTATTCAAATGAGCATCTGTTAGTGTTTGTGATTTTCTATTGAAGGAATTTTATCCCTAAAACATATCTCGGCGTGCATTAAACTATCAGTGCAATGTAACCACATACCCATTGGCGTAGAACGCTCGTTCATGACTTCTATCTTGATCAGCTGATCAGGGGACGGGGCGTTGTGGAGGCGCATTAGTATGGCATCCACGAGGGAGGCGGAGTTCTCGGCGAAGATCGCCACGTGATCCCCGGGATGGTAGAGCAGCTCGCCCGACCCCATGGTCGCGTCCAACTTAATCAGCATCGTCTGGCGGCTGTTCCAATACACAGGTGCAATATATTCTCAAGTAGAAGACAAGACAAAACAATTTATTCGTAATTAAAGGCCACCAGCACAAATTTAAATATACAGACATGTCACATTATACATGCATGATTTGTGAATAGTATATGTTTATTCTTTTCGCATTAAGAACTATATATGTAATGCAATTTTCTTCAGTTTCAGATCATTTTTATTTCATCAGATTAATAAAATCGAGTTGTTTTCTGTTTCCACTATACCATAAAAAGAGGCGCATGTTACGTTCTTGGTGAAATTTAGAACAATCAAAATAAACATGAACTTCGTTTTCAAGTACACACGTGTTTTCCTAATTAAGACTGTGTGTACAATGTATAAGATAATGATATTTGCCAAGGTGTCGTCCAGTTTCAATAAGAAGCTTGGGGTTGGAACATCTTAACTTTTCAAATGCTTTTATATTTTAAAATGCTATTTTAAGCGAAATATATGTTCTGGTTCAGGCAATGATTAATGCATTCTATATGTTTCACATCTAGACGAGTAAAATGAAATCCATGACAATTTTTGCGTGTTACAACAACGAAGGCTAGCTTTGAGAAGTTGTAAAAATACATCAACATTACCAGCATTTTTATAAACCTAGATATAACTAAAACCATAATTAAATAACAGATTTTTAACAGAAGTAGCCCAATTTGTACACCAGTATTTAACCCATTTGAAATGATAGTCTACACATAATTCTTATCTACCAACCTCCCTTTGAGTCATACAATTGCTGGTTGACCCATTCAGACCAATACCATATTCCATATATTCAGAAAAGGTTTGACCCAAAATGTCCATCCCCGTATGAAAGGAATGGCTTTACCACTGAATTAACAAGTTTTAAAAACCCCTTTATGTCAAATTTTCCAAAATAGCCTTGGTAACTTTTTATCGCATTAAAAGATCTTTAGTTTACCTTGGGCGAACTTTATTTAGGAGTAAATAGTTTACCCATATATTTGTACACTGATGTCACATTTACACGATATTTCTTATAGAACCAACTATCATGTGACACGCAAAGAGCTTGGTCGAATTTGATTGTCGTTGGGCGTAAAATAAATCTTACACCATAACTCGTTGGCCGTTTCATCTTGTTAAGAAACGCCTACTATTCCAAGCAACACGCATACAAATTGGGAAATAAACGTAAACTGAGCAGAATTCTGTTTCTGACGGTGCTTGTACTCACTCGGACTCGATGGACTGCAACTGTTTTCGCTCAATGAACCGACAGGGTAGCACGTTCTTGCCATGGATGGTAGACAGAGCTGGAACACAACAATACCCAATAATTCAACTGCATATATTACAACAAATATCACCGCTGGAGTTTTTCCGGTGAGGGTTCTAACATGAAAAGTCGTATTTAACACTATTAGTCTCTAAAATCGCACATACATGTATTCACTCAAACATCAGTAATCTTGTTTAAACAAAAAATAGAGAGAAAAATGTTCTATCATTGTCACTAAGGACAAAAACATGATATTGTAGAGAAAATATATTTTATTGCGGTAACATTGTGTTACAAAGACTAACCCTCAATGATTCCCGGTGCCTTAGTTCCAGACGCAGGCGTCACCCGGAAGCGGTCCGGTGTCCAGTGACTCTCCGTCATGCTTAGTGAGCCCGTGGCGTCCTTCAACATTCGGTCGTCGCCGGTGCAGAATGTCTCGCAGGCCGCCTGGAAGGTGACGTCATAGTGCGTACAATTTAGTGCGTGCAGACACGTGAAGGCTAATTAAGTAACACTGCAATGATGACATCATCGCCGCTAATGGCTACATACACGTGTTTTTCTATGCTTCATAAAATTCTTAAAAATAAATAATAGTGCATCCATTTGAATCTTCTCGGCCTATTTGAGACATTGAAATCGACGTCTGTTTGTGTAGAAATACGAACGTGTTATACTCAAATCGTACAACAAAACGAGACATAATCATTCACACATGCCTTATTTTAACACATTATTGAAGTCTTTTAAAGCATAGAGTACATAAAGCCCAGACTCTACGTCAATCTGAATACCGATTTCATAAAGATTTTCGATAACACGAAATGAAAAGGAAAACTCCAAACAAATTATCAGGAGAAAAATTATGTTGACCACTCGAAAGTCATTTATTATAGGTATGTGACCCACACTTCCCACTGACCTTGAACACGTCCTTGGCCCAGGTGCGAAAGGACTCCTCTTGCCCACACAGTTCGTCGCCCTCTGCCAGCGCATGGATCCGCTCCGCCCCAAGGGATGCGAACATTGTATCCACGTAGTGGGCGAACGCGCAGAAGTTCGGGTAGGCACTCGAACCCAAGCCGAACACCGAGAACCTGTTCGTAGCAGACAGACATGCCTTAGGTAAAATAGCAGCTTCATGTCGAATAATCTGATCGAAGACTGAACCTTTGTACAAAAGAGAGTTGATAACTACAAATAATCACACCATCTATTTATATCATGTAAATGCCTTGAAAACATTGAGCTGATGGCTTGCTTATTACGTCTGCTAGCATTTGCGAACGAAATCAAGAGAATCGAACCTGACGTTGCTAAGCGGCCCAGTCTCAAGGGTGAGATTATCCTCCACTGATTTCGAGGAATCAGACGACGTCATGCTCTGCTGGTCGTCAGAAGTCTCGGAGGCGGGCTCGTCCGACGCCGATATGCTCCGTAAATAAGATACCTGCCTCGACAGCCTGACAAGTATAACAGTGATCGCTTGTATCAGCTTTGAATAACCAGATAGGTCACAAACAATGATTTTCAAATAAGCACTGAACTATATTTATTGTGTGCTTCTTATGCATACGTGCTTCTAGCTATCAATCACATTATTAACCCATTTATGCCAAGTGGACTCTCCCATCCTTCTAAATTGGATCAATTTATTTCCAAAATTAGGGATGTCTAGTAAATTTATTTCTATATTTAGAATATTTCTTAAAGAAATTCCTTTAAGCAAACAGCAGACCCTTATGAGATGCCGCATCATACAAAACAGTACCAACTAAACATAGGTCACTTTATTCTCAACGTCTAGGCATACAGTCCAGTTAAGAGAGCGCTGGATCGCGGTTTCAATCTCAAGCCCGAACACATAACATTTGTGGGGATTGATTAATTCTTTCTCCCCTACCTGTGACTCAAGTAGGGTAGTTGCCAGTTACTGGCATACGTGTGTGCACTTTGTCCTGTTACATAAATTAATCAAGTAAAGTGTGATTAATACACTGACCGCCTTGCGAACACCGAAATACTGTTGACAAAGACGAAAAAAAACAACAAACAAACGGTTATTATTAACAAACACAATTAAGAGCTATTTTAAATGTCTACATTTTTGGGGGGACAGAAGTTTGCAATGCCACTGCCCTTACTTCTTAAATTATTTACATCAGAGTGCCATAAATGTGCGCTTTTAACTACAAATCACGCGCTTTCATACGTGTTATTTTACATTAACCGATAATAACCATGACACTGTATAATTGAAAAAGTATTAGCTACGTACTTGTCCTTTGTCTCCGGGTGCCTTGTTTCTAGAAGGTACTTAGCAAAGGACTGAAAAGAAACAAAACGTGTGGAAAAGATAGTGTTGACACTAAAATAATAGATGCTTTAAGCTTTATAAAATAAGCGATACGAGTAATAACAGACGAGTGCATAGGCAGTCAGCTACAATTGGTTGATGCTTATAAAAAGCATTGCTTTTTAGCTCAGCCTCTGAATAACATGTATATGAAATAGATCCAAATGCCTTGGCTAAGGCGCTCGTTCAAATAACACTGTTGCACAGGCGTCATGCGAGTACTGGTCTTATGGCATATGCACTTGCTTAGTCTGGGTAGGGGCTACGCTGTCCGCAATAAAAAGGAAAGAGGACAATAACAACGAGCGAGGCATGGTATAGGGGAGATAACCCTGGGTTATGGTTAGGTTAGGGTTAGTGTTAGGGGTCGGGTTAGGGTTAAGGTATGGGTTAATGCTTACCCTAACCCAAACCCGATCCCTAACCCAAACCTGACCCCTAACCATTACCCTCTAACCCCCCCCCCCCCCCATGCGCATTACAATACCATGCCTCGCTTGTTGTCGTTGTCCGCTTTCCCAATAAAAAGCACACAAGATTTCGTGCTCTCCAGAGAAGCCTATTCAATATGCATAGCCTCAATCTCCACGCAGAGTTGTCGTTCCTTGCTTTCACAGACTGTTTCAGTCTAATCTCGTCGTGGAGGTTGGCATAGCCTTACAAAACAGCGCGGCTGCGCAGGCTGGGCTGGAGCTAAGCTGGCAGCATATTGCATAGGGCCCATTTTGACGCGGTTGCTTCAAAATCTAATTGCGTCTTGTTTATGGAGCATCAAACCATGATACTTTGCGATAAACAATTGAAGTCACATTGTGTTATTCATAGCAAACTGGCAACGTTCGGTAGCCTATTCCGGCCTGTAACACATGTGTGGCTAGAACATTAAACGATTCCCCTCCTATCATTGACATACGGCGTATATTAAAAGTAAGGTGTATAGTAAGGTGAAACGCTTGGTTTAACAGCTACGGCGAAGCTTTTTCTTTAATCTAACACATACACTTTTTATTTACCCCACGTGATCCAGTTCGAATTAATGGGAAATTAGAACAAGTACTCTGATTAGCAATAATTGGGACCTCTAAAGTATTCACAACCAATTTAATAATTTGACATTGTGACCCAGTTTAAGATATCTAGTGATCATTTTGAACTGAACATAAACAGTTCGGACAAACTTTCAGGAAGATTAGCAATAAATGTGGCGTCTAGAGTATTCACAAACTTTTCTTTAATTTGACATAGTGACCTAGTTTTAAATACCAAGTGAACAGATTCGAACTCAAAAAAGATTTTCTGAGAATCTTTCAGGAAGATAAGCAATGGCATCAAGAGTATTTACAAATATTTACTTTAACTTGACCTAGTGACCTAGGTTTTTGTCCCTTGTGACCCACTCTGAAAGTTGCAAGAGATATTATTGGGAGAGGTGTTTTTGACAACGCTTCATGAGCATTTGGCAATACATTAGACTAATAGCAGTGTTCACAGTGCAATTGTTGACAATGGACGACTGACAACGAACAACGTACAGACAAGGATCACACAATCTCACCATCAGCACGTTGGTCTTATATGAGCTTACATAAACGGAAAGGACACATGTACGTTTATTACCAACGTATTTTTTTTTCTGAATTAATCGTTTGCTTGCTAAGACGACTATGCACATTTGAATCACCCATATAATATCGTGTTAATCATAAACCATGTGTTAATGATTTAAAAAAAACGTACGCCCTATATTCAGGGGTGTCATTGTATTCAATATAGATATGACACAAATAACGGTACCACTAGATATTACACGTCAATCAAATGAGGATTGATACAATAAATATTGTTTACAAAGATATTGTATACGGATGAAGGATTCTTATTAGAAATCAGATATTATGATGAAATTAGTTACCATATGTATGCGTTTAAAAATTTAAATCTCAAGTTTTTAATCTATTACGGGAACTATTTTGCGTTTGCTTCAAACACGAGTCGAGAAGGCCACAGGTACAAACGGTCTATGGACGCTTAATTACCGGTTAACGTTAGCAGAAGGATATGATTTCCGTTAGCGAATTTGTAAAAATATAAAATAAATGTGTATAAATTATACTCAGACGTTAAACGTTTTTTTTCCGAGCGAGTATCATACGTTGTCAAGTATAAGGCGTGTGGATGAGTGCAACGATACACTACGGAGCATGTAACAAATATGTGGTGCTATATTATTCGATAGCGCGCAATATTATTGTGAATAAATTCTACTGAGATATGCAACATTGTCTTTCTTTGAGCGAGAGTCAACCTTTGTCAAGTTAAAGGTATGTGAAGGAGCTATACAATGCGCTTCAGAGCAAAAACAACACATGCGCCATGTCTATTTGGAGTTATATGTGCCGAAACCATGAATCGTGCACTTTTTGGAAATAATTGAACAGCGTTTATGGCAATAAATGTGTATAAATTATACTAAAACGCGCAACGTTGTCTGTCCCCGAGCGGGTATATTCCATTATCAAGTCTGAGGCATGTGATTGAGTGCAACAATACACAACGGGGCATTAGCAGAATATGTGCAACATCTTTTGGTGTTATATTTTCCGATAGCGCAATGTGCAATATCTAGTTGGAGTTACATGACCAACGATGTGCAACGATGTCTTACCCTCTGCCAGTATTTACCACTGTAAAGTTAAAGGCTTGTAAATAACTCACACAACACGCCTCGGCGCAAAAACAACGCACGTGTAATATCTATTTGGAGTACTATTTTCAATTGCACGGGTGAAAGGCACAGAATGTGCATAATCTAGTTGGGATTTCCTAACCAGGGTGTATCGGACATATGCTAGGCGTGTGATTCCGTAAAATATTTCATTTCGGACCATTCACACCACCTGTGCTCTATCGGACTGGACTTGATTTTTTCCATAGTACAGAAAGTGCTATATCTATTTTGAGTTCTATTTATCCTCAAACGCGCAACGGTGTCTGTCCACGAGCGGGTACAAACGATCGTGCAGTCTGAGGCATGTGAATGAGTGCAACAATACGCTGCGGGGCATTAACAGAATATGGGCAACATCTTTTTGGTGTTATATGTTGCGATATATATAGCGCGCAATGTGCAATATCTAGTTGGAATTACATGACCATGCTGCAAAGGCAGTGCATATGTACACATTTTGCTTCGATGTCCAACAATGTCTTGCTCTCTGCAAGTATTTACCACTGTAAAGTTAAAGGCTTGTAAATAACTCACACAACACGCCTTGGCGCAAAAACAACGCACGTGTAATATCTATTTGGAGTACTATTTTCAATTGCACGGGTGAATGGCACAGAATGTGCATAATATAGTTGGGATTTCCTGACCAGGGTGTATCGGACATATGCTAGGCATGTGATTCCGTAAAATATTTCATTTCGGACCATTCACACCACCTGTGCTCTATCGGATTGGACTTGATTTTTTCCATAGTACAGAAAGTGCTATATCTATTTTGAGTTCTATTTATTCTCAAACGCGCAACGGTGTCTGTCCACGAGCGGGTGTAAACCATCATGCAGTCTGAGGCATGTGAATGAGTGCAACAATACGCTGCGGGGCATTAACAGAATATGGGCAACATCTTTTTGGTGTTATATGTTGCGATATATATAGCGCGCAATGTGCAATATCTAGTTGGAATTACATGACCATGCTGCAAAGGCAGTGCATATGTACACATTTTGCTTCGATGTCCAACGATGTCTTGCTCTCTGCCAGTATTTACCACTGTAAAGTTAAAGGCTTGTAAATAACTCACACAACACGCCTTGGCGCAAAAACAACGCACGTGTAATATCTATTTGGAGTACTATTTTCAATTGCACGGGTGAATGGCACAGAATGTGCATAATCTAGTTGGGATTTCCTGACCAGGGTGTATCGGACATATGCTAGGCATGTGATTCCGTAAAATATTTCCTTTCGGACCATTCACACCACCTGTGCTCTATCGGATTGGACTTGATTTTTTCCATAGTACAGAAAGTGCTATATCTATTTTGAGTTCTATTTATTCTCAAACGCGCAACGGTGTCTGTCCACGAGCGGGTGTAAACCATCATGCAGTCTGAGGCATGTGAATGAGTGCAACAATACGCTGCGAGGCATTAACAGAATATGGGCAACATCTTTTTGGTGTTATATGTTGCGATATATAGCGCGCAATGTGCAATATCTAGTTGGAATTATATAACCATGGTGCAAAGGCAATGCATATGTACATATTTTGCTTCGATGTCCAACGATGTCTTGCTCTCTGCCAGTATTTACCACTGTAAAGTTAAAGGCTTGTAAATAACTCACACAACACGCCTTGGCGCAAAAACAACGCACGTGTAATATCTATTTGGAGTACTATTTTCAATTGCACGGGTGAATGGCACAGAATGTGCATAATCTAGTTGGGATTTCCTGACCAGGGTGTATCGGACATATGCTAGGCGTGTGATTCCGTAAAATATTTCCTTTCGGACCATTCACATCACCTGTGCTCTATCGGATTGGACTTGATTGTTTCCATAGTACAGTAAGTGCTATATCTATTTTGAGTTCTATTTATCCTCAAACGCGCAACGGTGTCTGTCCACGAGCGGGTATAAACCATCGTGCAGTCTGAGGCATGTGAATAAGTGCAACAATACGCTGCGGGGCATTAACAGAATATGGGCAGCATCTTTTTTGGTGTTATATGTTGCGGTATATATAGCGCGCAATGTGCAATATCTAGTTGGAATTACATGACCATGGTGCAAAGGCAATGCATATGTACACATTTTGCTTCGATGTCCAACGATGTCTTGCTCTCTGCCAGTATTTACCACTGTTAAGTTAAAGGCTTGTAAATAACTCACACAACACGCCTCGGTGCAAAAACAACGCACGTGTTATATCTATTTGGAGTACTATTTTCAATTGCACGTGTGAATGGCACAGAATGTGCATAATCTAGTTGGGATTTCCTGACCAGGGTGTATCGGACATATGCTAGGCGTGTGATTCCGTAAAATATTTCATTTCGGACCATTCACACCACCTGTGCTCTATCGGATTGGACTTGATTTTTTCCATAGTACAGAAAGTGCTATATCTATTTTGAGTTCTATTTATCCTCAACAACGCGCAACGGTGTCTGTCCACGAGCGGGTATAAACCATCATGCAGTCTGAGGCATGTGAATGAGTGCAACAATACGCTGCGGGGCATTAACAGAATATGGGCAACATCTTTTTGGTGTTATATGTTGCGATATATATAGCGCGCAATGTGCAATATCTAGTTGGAATTATATGAACCATGGTGCAAAGGCAATGCATATGTACATATTTTGCTTCGATGTCCAACGATGTCTTGCTCTCTGCCAGTATTTACCACTGTTAAGTTAAAGGCTTGTAAATAACTCACACAACACGCCTTGGCGCAAAAACAACGCACGTGTAATATCTATTTGGAGTACTATTTTCAATTGCACGGGTGAATGGCACAGAATGTGCATAATCTAGTTGGGATTTCCTGAACAGGGTGTATCGGACATATGCTAGGCTCACCAGATTCGCTGAGTACTTTTGAGAATCTCGCCACGCAATAATCATTACTGTCAAAGCTATTACAATCGATATCATCGATAATACTGTTTAACATATGTGAATTTGAGATTAATTTTTGTCGAAATTCGTCACGATTCTGATCCAACCAACTAAAACGTTTTGTACTAGATTCATTTAACACTTCTCGATAATGCAGTATTACACTTGATATTAAATAGCAGTGGACCATGATCTGACCATACTGAATAAGAGTCAACGTTAAAACGTGTTATAAGATTAAAGTTTTCTTCACGTGGTAACACGTATTCAATTACACTAGAACCACGTGGATCCATGAACTTAAAAGCTCCTAAACTATCATTGTTTAACCTACCGTTAGCTATCCTCGATGAGAGCGATATGCACATGTCAAGCTTCTAACCAAAACAATTAGTTTTTGATTCCATTGAATTCCGGGTAAGTTGAGAGTCACTTGCGTAAGACTGGTCATTTATGGGATTAATTGTGAGGTCCCAAACAATAAAATCTCGCTTATTTCCTACTCGAGCGTTCCAATCGCCGGCTAAAAAAACTTTGCCATTTGTTTGAAATTGATTTATATTTTTTGTGAAATATCAAATAAATTAACATTTCAAATATTATTAATAGGGAATAGCTAATGCCAGATGTACACACTAGCCAGGGAAATATCGTCCGTTAAACTAAAAAAATACCTTATCTAATTTAAACCACGCAATAGCATCATGATAACTTTTTACAAAAGAAATTCCCTCGCAAAGGATTGCTAAACATTAATTGCTATTCCGCCACTACATCGTTTAGATTTTTTATTCTGAAATTCCCTGTTAAAAAGTTAACATTCATGACCAACGATGTCATAAGAAGAATAGTTATTTGGCCATGTTTCAAACAATAAAATAATTATAAAATTTACGAATATAGTTTACAAAGTCGTCATCACTAAGTTAAATATTTGTAAGTTCTTGAACGTTCCAAGAGAGTAATTTTATGTTAGCCTCCAGAAGCCCCTACTTGGTGCTACCGCTGCTACCGCTGCTACCGCTGCTACCGCTGCTATTATTCGTTGTTGCGCTGTCAGGCCGCACCGGAACACCGTCTATGCACAGGGTGTCATAGCTGAGACAAGCATCTCTTGCCATCAGCGCGAGCTTTCCGGAAGGCAGGCATTAAGCTTCTGCGTCGGTCGGCAACGTCCTTTGGAAACTGTTCACTCACATAGTAATTGGTTCCCCTAAGGTTCCGGCTAGATTTTCGCACGTTTTCTCGGTCATTGACTAGTGAGAGTTTGGCGCCAATTGAACGTGGATGTGATCGGTTCCCGCCAATACGATGTACTCGCTCAAAACCAGGTATGTATATATACTAATATACATACCTGCTCAAATAATTTTTGTAGGTTTTCAGTCATAAAAGAACGAAGTATTCGTTAAGTATCGTCGGGTGTTTCAGACGGACGGTAACTTATGCCGATGACTATTAAATTGTTCCGCATTGATGCGCCTGCATGTAATTTTAAGGACTGCGTGAATTCTGATTTATGTTGTTATTTTGGAATGGCGCTCTGTGATTCTGCCACTGCGAGTTTAAGCAGCGAAACGTTGTCCGCGATCTTATGCAGCTTTTCAGTAAGAATTGTGTTGGTGTCTGGTACAACATTCCAAAGTTTGCACAGATCTGACTCTACACCATTTACTTTTTTCTCAAGTTTCTCTAATGTTTCTTACTTTTTGTTTATGACCGAAAATTAAATGTTCATCGCCTTTTCCATGGATACTATGAAACTCTTATTACAGAGTTGGTGGGTGGCTGACCTGTGATATGATGCGTCTCTCTGTTCCATTTCCGGCCTCTCCTGCACTTGGTGCGAACACCGAGTTATCCATGACAGGGTCACTGAATAACACGGAATGAGCACCATGGATAGCGTCACTCACTTTGCAATTAACACTGCCTATTTCCCTCACTACACTCTTTGTTGACTCATTCGACCCTCCAGAAATACCCTTGTTTTGGGCAGCTATCTTCTGTTCATTTTTAGTTGGTCGCGTTAGCGGCCGAATGAATTTACAGACCATGTTTTGCAATCAGTATGTGCTTGGAAGCCTAAGCTACGCTAACGCTAAGAAGCGCAACTCACTATGCTAGGAACGATTACAGCTGCCTATCTGCACTGCAGACGACATATGCTAAGGAGCGTCTGTTGTACTAAACTGCAGTGACTGTATTTACCAGCTTGTAAGATGTAATTGGCCAGTCTAGTGGTTACCATTGAAATCTGTACATATCGGCTGCTTTCAGGGAAAACGGTGCTTAATGCATGTAAAACAAGATTAGCCTGTGCACACTGATGAGCCTGTGGAATGCGCACAAGCTAATCAAGGACGACAAAAGCGAACTATTTCAGTGCCTTCGGCGCTTTGATTTGGTCCATTGCTACTACTAGAGTTGTTACTACTGTTTTTACGTTTTTGTGCTTTTCCCATGGACTGTTCTGTAAAATAAGCTGATAATTGCAATACGCTTGTTTGAATCTAGAGGTGTGTAAGTGTAAAAATTATACGCAATGTGCGACGTTGCCTCTCCCAGGGCGAGTATGATGATTCGTGAATGAGTGCGATCAGAAAATACAACATATCACAATTAATTACATTAAGATGAAAAAAAAACGATACACGGATGCCTGGCACCGTAACATAAGTAATTTGAAAATCAAGTTAAGAATGACGATATCACTGCGTGAACCAAAAACATTGTAATAATTTTTTTTCATTGAATTGTCAACGTTATAAAAATACTTTTTTATCTTGATATCAGCACCTCGATTATCACATGCGACACACAATACTACTGTGGTTGTTATTTATATCAAGGAGGATTAAAATACGACCATGTATAGCGACGCTATATGGTGGACAAAAACCACTTTGATGATGACATTTAATTTTACATCGATTTTTGTCAAAGTTCAAAAGCAACGTTTATCTGTATCATCATGCGTCTTTCACGAGACATATTATTCACTTGTGGGTATTACTCTCGCCAAGTATTATTAAAATCCCGACCATGTATGGTGTTGTTATTTTGCAGACATGAACCCCGGTGTTGATTCGGACTTATTAGTTATGTTTGTCACAGTGCAAAAACACCATTGGACCTTGATCTTCAGGACTTGACAGAACAGAACAGACCAGTTAATTGAGTAAATCAAGGCCTCCGGCCCATAATACATAGCATAATGACATAATGCAATACAATTTAAGAGTTGTGCCCATTATATATAACACAATAACATCAAAATTAATTATAGTTTCAAAAGTTGTGTAATTTTAAATTTCAAAAGTCGAATGGCAGGCTTGTCGGATCTCCTAAGACATAAGACCCGTTTTCGCAATACGTGGCTCAGTTTTAAAAGCACGTCCAATAACATGACGAAAGTATTGGCATAAATGAAAAAAGTCTTGATATCAATTACAAAGATTATGAAAAATAAGAGAACAAGTTGGAACTCGGAACTCCTAAGACATAAGACCCGTTTTCGCAATACTTGGCTCAGTTTTAAAAGCACGCCCAATAACATGACAACAGTATTGGTATAAATGAAAAAGAAATGTCTTGATAACAATTACAAAGATTATGAAATAAAAGAAGACATCAGCATTACGAGTCTTTTACGCGACAACCATTTATATTGTGTATAGTGAAGTTATTTAGCGTTCACGAACAACTGAAAAACTTAGTATTTTATATTGTTGTTTGTGAAAGTTCAATAGCACCGTTTGAGCTTCACATCAGCATCTTGAGCCTTTTGCGCATCACATCATACTTGTGGCTATTAGTTATGACAAGTATTATAAAAATCCAAACATGTTTAGCAAAGTTATTTAGTGGAAACAAAACACTGTGATGATCACATTGTTACATTGTGTTTTTTTTTTGTCAAAATTCCAAAGCACCTTTTTACCTTGACCTTGACATCAGCATCTCGATTCTTTCACGTGACATATCAAACGACATGTATTGTGTTTTTTTCTTATGCCAATTGTCATTAAAATGGACCATGCACGGCAAAATGATTTATTGGACACCAAACACTGTCATAATTAGGTATTTACATTGATTATTGTCAAAGTTATATAGCACCGTTTGACCTTGACATCTGGCTGTTGAGTATTTCACATATACTCTTGTGGTTAATACTCATGCCAAGTAATATTTTAATCCGACCATACATAGCAAAATAATTGAGCGGACACGAAACCTTTGCATTTTTTAGAACATAGTTTATTAAACAATCCATCCAGAAAGCCAAAAGCCCAAGTGGACAAATCAAGCATACATGATACAGTGTTTCCACAATACACAGTTTATGATTATACAAAATAAAGTTATGCAAAGAAATAAAATCGTTTGGTTACAACGGTGCCTACATGAATTATTATACATTATGAGTTATTATACATTACACTAGAACATAAATAATTATCGAAAGTATACATGTAATTAAATATATCCTAAGTGCGTCAGAGTGTATGAGGCTAATAAACTCAATTTAATGCAATATACAAACAAGGGCTGTTTGTAAAACATGCATGCCCCCCATATGGGCTGTCCGTTGTAGTGGCAGCCATTGTGTGTATACGATTTTTGTCACCGTGACCTTGACCTTTGACATAGTGACCTAAAAATCAATAGGGGTCATCTGCGAGTCACGATCAATGTACCTATGAAGTGTCATGATCCTAGGCAAAAGCGTACTTGAGTTATCATCCGAAAATCATTTTACTATTTCGGGTCACCGTGACCTTGACCTTTGACCTAGTGACCTCAAAATCAATAGGGGTCATCTGCAAGTCATGATCAATCTACCCATGAAGTTTCATGATCCTAGGCCCAAGCGTTCTTGAGTTATCGTCTGACAACCACCTGGTGGACGGACCGACCGACAGACCGACATGAGCAAAGCAATATACCCCCTCTTCTTCGAAGGGGGGCATAAATATACTGTAATTTACATTTATTAGGTCTCCATAAGCAAGATGTACTAATAAAAACACTTTGTACTAATCAGAATTAACATAGTCGGTTTTATTATGAATATTCGTATGTTACTAGTACATTTATATATACATCATATGTTTAAGGGTAGTAGAACAGTTTGTTATAGTAACAGGCTTGTTAAAAACTTGTTGACAGATCTTCTAAAATAAAAGTCAATTAAAACACATGCATGTAATAATAGCATAAACGTCAGCCCTTACAGTCTACCTATACGAAACGGAAATATAGGCAACCCAAAGGCTCTGGAAACAATGAACTTTGTTAAATGGATGTTATAAATCAGTTCAATTATCTAAATAAACAAACACAACAAAATGCACTGAAAAGACAACGTTTGATATTAATTTATATTCAATATCATTGTATAAACCCTATACAGGTCACCTAAGAAATTAACATATACATGGTCCAAAAGTCATGTTGAATGCTATATAAACAATAGTATTTATCAGTACGTTTGATAAGTCTTACATATTGTTTATTGTTTATTAAACAACACACCCAGAAGGCCAAAAGCCCAAGTGGACTAAGTAAGCATACAGTGTTTACAACATAAATAATACATGAATTTACAAAAAGAAAAAAAAACGTTTCATTGCAACAATTCATACATGTTTCATTAAAAAGGGCTGTTTGTAAAACATGCATGCCCCCCATATGGGCTCTACGTTGTAGTGACAGCCATTGTGTGAATATGTTTTATGTCACAGTGACCTTTGACCTTGTGCCCTGAAAATCAATAGGGGTCATCTGCGAGTCCTGATCAATCTACCTATCAAGTTTCATGATCCTAGGCATAAGCGTTCTTCAGTTATCATCCGGAAACCATGTTACTATTTCGGGTCACCGTGACCTTGACCTTTGACCTAGTGACCTGAAAATCAATAGGGGTCATCTGCGAGTCATGATCAATGTACCTATGAAGTTTCATGATCCTAGGCATAAGCGTTCTTGAGATATCCGGAAACCATTTTACTATTTCGGGTCACCATGACCTTGACCTTTGACCTAGTGATCTGAAAATCAATAGGGGTCATCTGCGAGTCATGATCAATGTTCCTATGAAGTTTCATGATCCTAGGCCCAAGCGTTATTGAGTTATCATCCGGAAACCACCTGGTATACGGACCGACCGACCGACAGACATAATAGTTGTAAATCAGTGCATAACAGTTCTAAAAATGCAGCCATATTGTCGTAGAATACATCTAGGAACAGACACGATACTATAATATAACCTTCATTAAAAGATAATAATGGCAATTGATTAAATACATTCAAATACAGTTTTGACAGTCCATTAAAGGCGACCGTTAAAACACAAAGACAGATTAAAAAACACGTGAATAAAAACACGTTACATATGCGGTACTATCCCAACAATTAATATGCAGTACATAATAAATGCAATTAAAGTTACAACAAGATATATACCGCACAAAACATTTCAGAATAAATCAAATTGATGACACATGTATTATGCGTTCGAACATTAAAAGAGTGATAAATATAACAGCTTAATTTTTTTATTAATTGTTCATTATTTGATGTTATTAGCTCTATTAGCTCGATAAATTTGTACATGTTTGGTCGTTGTCTGTAATACAATGGAATATATTTTGATCTCAGTTCAGTATATATTGTACATTCAAGAATAAAATGAAACTATTTTTCGAGTTTATTACAAACAGTACACTTTCTTTGATCTAATGGAATTGGTGTAGGTCTAGCCCATCTGCCTGACTCGATATTTAATCTATGTGATGACATACGTAATTTTGATAAATTTACTCGAAACTTGTTGACATTGCATATATTCAGGTACGGTTGAAATTGAAAAACGGAGATATGTTTATAAAAATTTGCCCTAGTAGAAGTATGAAGTCGCTCATTCCAATTCTGTACAAACATGTCGCTCTATCTTTGTCTTACGACTGATACAAACATATTTTCATTTCCAACATCTTGAAAAAACCAAGCATCATAAAATCCCAAATTACTTAGTAGATCCCTTAATAGCGTGCACCAATTTTTCTTGGTAGGACACTCAATACTATCATCTAATAAAGTCAAATAAACTTTTTTGTTAAATTAATTTGCTTAACATAATTCACACAAAACGAAAACACGCGAACAGGAAACACTTGCAATTTATCGCACACCCATACACACAAATGCACACATACCGACAAATTAAGTGCTCAAGGTTTGTGTTTTTTTTTCCATAGAACCAGAGGTTGTGTTCACAAAACAACATTGATAGATTATCATGTAATATACAGAACATAATTTTATTACACATAAACTTTACAGTTTCTAGTGTTAAACAAAGCGATTATACAAAATACATGAATACATATAGTTTGTCGTTTTTTATTTAACAGAAATATCATAATTTGGTTATGGATAGACTTTACAGATATTTTAGACAAACATGATAACAGTGTATCTAGCTATATATGGAACTGCTTTAATACCGTATGTTGTTGTATCAGTAAAATAATTCAATATCTGTTTAGAGAACAAAACTTAATACAACTTGAATCACAATAAAATGTTAGTAGTATATAGAATACCGAATTTTTATGTCTACTTAATGTTAATGCAACAACTACATCAGCATACAATCGTTACAGAACAGAACATAATTTTATTACACATAAACTTTACAGTTTCTAGTGTTAAACAAAAACAATAATGCAAAATGCTTGAATATAGTAAGTGGATTTAGCAGACATGTTATAAAATAGTTATGAATGAACTTTACAGATAATTGAACAAAACTTGTTTTAAATCACATGTTTACAGTGTATATTGCTACATATGGATGCTTTTCACTCGCGTTATAACCGTTAAGGTGAAACCTTAATTGTATTTTGAAGGAGCATAGAATATAACAGTGAGCATCCAAACCACATAAAATTTAAGTAGCAACGGCACTATTACAAATTATAGTTGAAAGTGTATGAAAATTAAAATATAAACATAATTCTAATTTCGAAATATAACAATAATTATACTTTGTAATATACACAACTATACAACCATTGTTTCATTTAACTGTCATTAATAACAGATACTTACAAATGTTATATGTAAGAGTTTTCAATATACCTAATATGTCAGACTGCCTATTTGGAACACAAAAATAGAATCACACATAATAAAATGTAGTATTTAATTGAATCTCTGTACAAACGAGACAGTAACATGTCATGTCCAAAAGAAATAGAGCATCAGTTACAACCTTTAAAAGAACAGATATTCATTCTATCTTAGACATTATTACTACTGAAAAATATTAAGAAATAGATATAAAAAATACTTATCACAAGGGAAGAACATATGAAGTTGATTTAATAGTAACCATATCATGCCTATTTGAAACAAAACAAGGAAAACAATTGTCAGACAAGGGACAAAATTGTCACAAAACCAGGTTTTCATTGTGAAAAAAAAATCTGATAAAGGGAGAAAACTCAAACTGAACTTTTGAAATGACCAAAAAAAATGAACCCCCTTTGTAAGTTTTTTTTTTTTTTTTAAATCTATTTTTAGTCGTGGCGACCTTGACATTGGAGATATTGACGTGATTCTTTCGTGGGACACACCGTCCCATGATGGTGAACAAATGTGCCAAATGATTTTAAAATCTCACAATGAATGACATAGTTATGGCCAGGACAAGCTCATTTATGGCCATTTTTGACCTTTGAACTCAAAGTGTGACCTTGACCTTGGAGATATCGACGTAATTATTTCGCGCGACACACCGTCCAATGATGGTGAACAAATGTGCCAAATGATTTTAAAATCTGACGATGAACGACATAGTTATGGCTCGGACAAGCTCATTTATGGCCATTTTTGACCTTGAACTCAAAGTGTGACCTTGACCTTGGAGATATCGACGTAATTATTTCGCGCGACACACCGTCCAATGATGGTGAACAAATGTGCCAAATGATTTTAAAATCTGACAATGAACGACATAGTTATGGCCCGGACAAGCTTATTCCGCCAGCCAGCCAGCCAGCCCGCCAGCCAGCCCGCCCGCATTCGCCAATCTAATAACCAGTTTTTTCCTTCGGAAACCTGGTTAAAACCAAGTTGTAAATTACAAAAAAGTATGATAAAAGGTGATATGGGATTTACAATTAATATTTAATTAAAACAAGCCGTCAGAGATGGGTGAAGCTCCCCAAAGTTTTTTTTGGTCACAATATTGCACTATATATTCAGATAAAAGGAAACATCTTGAGGGGCATAACTTTGGACAAAATAATAGGATGGATGGTTTAGCAACTTAACAATTTCAAAGGGCCATAAGTCTCTAAATAAATCATCTAACCAGAACCCACAAATAACACGCACATCTCTTCAAGGCAGTTAAGCTTCCCATAAAACTTCATTGAATTCAAGTCATTAGTTGGGGATAAATAGCCCAGACAAGAATTGCACTATATGTACAGTATATTGAAAATTTCAAAGGGCCATAACTCTGTGAAAAATCATCCGAACATAACTTGCTGATAATATGCCACATGTCCTGTTGGTAGTGAAGCTTCCCATAAAGTTTCATTCAATTGCAGACATTAGTTGCTAAAATAGCCCCGAACAAGAATGCACAATATGTACAGTTAATGGAAAATTCAATGGGCCATAACTCTGTGAAAAATCATCCGACCATAACTGGCTGATAACATGCACATCTCCTCTTGGTAGTGAAGCTTCCCATAAAGTTTCATTGAATTCCCGTAATAAGTTGCTGAGAAAAAGCTCAGACAAGAATTTTTTAGAGGAGCATAAAATGATTCAAATATGAAATTTCTTTGTGTTATATACCTCATTATAAACTTCCTATTTTAAAACAAATCAATAGGCAACCGTGAGGCAAACACGAAGGTATTATAAAATGACAGCATATTTTTTTATTGAAGTTTCTCTCTGTGAAGACAACAGACTATGAATTATTGTATATGGTTTCTTAGTCTGATTTTTTTTTATCCCTGAATTATTAAAAAAAACACATTTAGTTCTGATCACCTTTGAATAAGATGCATTTTTTAATTTGAGAAGACATGCTTCGCACAATTATAAGGCAACTTTTAAACAAATGCAAAGCACAAGATACACGTCGTTATAAACTTGTGTGTTTAAATTGTTCACTCTGGTCAAACTTTATGTTCAAATAATTATTTTTATCAATTTTACAAGTCTAAACTAGGTTTTTTTGTCATAAAAGCAAATGTAAAGAATGCTTCATTAATTTGTAATGCAATGAAGACTAGTTTTCTTATGACATATCACAAATACCTAAAGCTACCGTATAGGGAGAAATAATTACTTTTGACAACTTTCAAATTCGAATAAATGACAATCGAATGTTATTAAACAATGTTTCTGAAACAAGTTATGTATTAATTTTTAAACAATTTGCAAAGAGATGTCATATTAATTCATCAATTTTACCCAAAAAAAATACCTTGACCTTACACAACTCAAAGTGTGTAGATCCTTGAGATACACATGCATGCTATATATGAAGTTGCTACCTTTAATATTGCAAAAGTTATTGCAAATGTTAAGGTTTGCACAAACAAACAAACCAACAGACAGGGCATTATGTAAACTACCTCATTAAATTAATTGTATTTTTTTAAAGAAAAATTTTGCTTCCAATGCTGGATGCATATTTCCTCATCAACTGTGTCCGCTTTGACTCACCTGAAAATATATAAAGATGCATATTAAATATTGGATCTGTCATCTTTACACATATACTCTGGGCTGGTTTTCTAAAAGTTTCTAAGATAATTCTTAAACAAATTGTTCTAAGATTTAAAGTTTTGATTAACTCTTCTTTTCATGAATCTTCAACACAATATGAAATTCAAAATCCATGCATATTTGTATGATTGTTTCAATGTAAAAACAATATGTCAAGGGACATGGGAAATATTTGGGATAGTACGCAAACATTTGCACGCTCACGCTTACACTCATGTCGACACCGGTGTGAGAAGGATAGCTCAACTATATATATTTCATATATATAAGTCGAGTTATAAATGAAACAAATTAAATTAACTAGGATCACATTCATTGCCTTTTAAGCTAAGATCATGCATACCAATGTACATATTTTATAAGGCAAAGAGAAGACACATAAGGTTAACCATAGTCATAAGCTCACATCAGGGACATATTTTGCATGTCAATATCTATGTTGACACTGCTGTAGTAATTGCTGCTGTACAACATGTATTAAGCACAGCTTTTGCATTTACTTTTGTAGAAGGGCATGGATCGTATGACATAGTGTGTTTACAAAAATGTTGTGGAATTTTTTTAATTTCTTAAGTAACACAAAGTATCTGAATAAGCAAAGATAAATGTTTTTATTATATATTATTATACATATATTATATTTAAGATACATTGACGGATATTGTGTAAAAATTGTTAGTGATGAAAACAATACATCTTTCTTCATAGGTAACTAGATCTGTAGACAAAAACAAAAAATACAATTTTTGTGGAAACTTACTATTTATCCTTCGCAAGATAAGCTTTTAGGTTGGGATCTTTAACTCCCCGCAACTGTTTACGACAGAATAGTATGGTTCACTGAAATTAAAAAAAGAAGTAAATTGTGCTTTGATTTTATTAAAAATAAATTTATGTAACTATGTAGGTTTGAACATAGACAAGTAACTGTTGCCCACAAACATATAAACTGCATTCTCTGCAAGTGATGACATATTTAAAGTGTTAATAGTTATAAATGCCAATTTAGAGAATGTGGAGTGGTTATTATGTCCCCCACCACTATAGTGGGGGACATATTGTTTTTGCCCTGTCTGTTGGTCTGTCTGTCTGTCTGTCTGTCTGTCTGTCTGTTGGTTTGTTTGTTGGTTTGATTGTATGTTGTGTCAAACTTTAAAATTTGCAATAACTTTTGCAATATTGAAGATAGCAACTTGATATTTGGCATGTATGTGTATCTCATGGAGCTGCAAATTTTGAGTGGTGAAAGGTCAAAGTCAGGTCATTCTTCAATGTCAAACTGGTCGAATATATAGCTTCAAATCGGCGCAGTAGGGGAAATAGTTTTTCTGACAAACATATTACTTGTTTTGTTTAGCTCACAGAATATTAATTTATACCACCTAAATGGAAGTCAACTAGAAGAACAATATCCATAGGCCTCTGCGCTCTGAGTTTGATCATTACCTTTCGGATAGGTAGTCATGCAATCTCCAAAATAACAGAAACAGTCAGGACATGCATTTGCATGAGTACACATATTTTTTTTTACAATTTTGAACCCTTTGTACAACTTATTAACAAATGTATAGTTAATAATTAAAATGATAATTAATATGAGTTATATATTATACACGCTTCAAATCTGGCTCTATATGAATGCATACAAGCTTTGTGAAAATAAAACAAGATTGCCAAACTGTCACAAGATACGCCTATTTGAAGGTTTTGAACAACGCGATAACTTTACCATGACCCATATTTTAACTTGACCTACATGCACATATCATTAAAGACACAATTTCTGACCAAATTTGGTGAAGATCATATGAAAACTTCTTCAATTAGATAACGGACACCATGCTAAACCCTTGAAATGCGCTATGTGACCCCGTGACCCAGTTTTTGACTCGACATGACCCATATTCTAACTTGACCTAGATATTTTCTAGATACATCTTCTGATCAAGTTGAATTAAAGAGCGGACACTACTGTGGACGCCGCCTGCCAAAAGTGAAACTATAAAACGTCCCGTTTTAAAAAAACGGGCGTATGAAAATTAAAAGTGAACCTTTGTAATATTATTGAAGTCGTGCCAATCCTTTACCTTGGTCATTCACACTAAATAATGGATGGTTTTATTACAATATTTAATTTTGGTGTGCATTAACTAAAGCAGGTAACTCTTCTTTTAAGCATTCAATATTGACGGTTACACAAATGCTATTCACCGAACTAATGTACATTTCAAAACAAGCATTAAATATATGGTATGAAAGTCAAAATTGTCATTTAAATGGCCTCAAACGTATTTCAAGCATACTTTTATCATAATCTGTTCTTTTATATACATGTACATAACCATACAATTGGCACCATGAACCCAAGAACAAGCTAGGTCCGAAATAAATGAATAAATGTAAACGTTTTTATCTCAATTAATTCACAAAGTATTTTGAACAGTTAACCCATTATATTTACCTTAAAATCCCGAACCAAGATGCCATATAATATTTATTGTGTGAAGTTTCTGTACAATAGGTCAATAAGATTTTGAAGAAGAGGTTGGTAAACAAAATATATCAATATACAAATCCATGTAAAACAGCGTTTTTTTAAATAGGTTTTGGTAAGTTAAAAAAAACAACAAAAAACAATACCTTGTGTGAACATGATGCGCACTTGTACTTTTCTGGTTCCACTGACTCACCAACACATTCCGGTGGAACCATTTAAGCATCCTTCACACTGCCAGTACTCTCTGGGAAGCACATTCAAAAGATACACTTAGCATCAGCAACACATTAAACATCTCAGCACATCCCACTTAACTTACCTAAACGCAGATTTTCGAAACCTAAACACAAACCCTTAGTTCAAGGTCAAGGTCACAGGGGTCAAAATGTGTGTGCGTATGGAAAGGCCCTGCCCATATGCCCATGCAGACCAAATATGAAGGTAACATCTCAAGGGACATATAAATAATGAGCATTTTCCCAAACCTAAACCCAAAGTGTGACGGAAAGACGGACAGACAGACAGACGGACAGTCCAATCACTATATGCCCTCCTACCGGGGGCATAAAAACCAGTTCAGACATATAACAACATTCAACCTTTGAAGTAGACAAGCAATTTTAAGTGTAGGCAAATTGTAGCATTTATTCAAAGTTTGACCTTGAACAAGCACGGTGTGTTAATTTCAACTTGATTTCTCTTGAAGGTGAACATAAGGGAAAAATGCTTTTGAATCCCTTGATTCGTTGCAAAGGAGTGACAAATTTTGAGAAAAGGAGACCAATTGTCAAGAGAAAATGATTCATGTATAGCCAACATTTTCAGAAACGGAAGGACAATTTACAATATATTTTGGTGTTTAAGTTTCATGTAGAGGTAACTATTTTGTTATTGTTTAAGTAATAGTTTAACTTGCTTTAGGACAAATTAATGAAACCTTGCATACCTTCCATCATCCGGCATGTTGCACAGACAATGAGTTTCTCTGACTCTTAGGTCAATAATAAATAATGGACTCTCTGCGAAAAGGTGCCTAAATGAAGAAAACATTGAAATCAGCACAATAAATAACAAGAAAATTCAATCATGGGGTTGGTATTCCCATCCTAATGAAAATCCTATCAGGCCCCTCAATCTGTCAAATCCACGGCCGAAATTCGGCCGCATTCTCCCCCCTGAAAAGTATACTTTTCCCCCTTTTTGGGAGAAAAATTCCCCCTAAAAAAAAAGATAGATGTGTCTCATGATTATTATATCTCAATTCTATTTTAATTTAATCTTGTCAAACATACTTTATTATGAAAAAAGCAATGAATATAGTGCAAACCTGTACAAATGTTATAATTAGAGAGTAAGTAAAAAATCACCCCAAAAGGGAAACGCCGCGAAAATTCCCCCTGCTATGGGTAGCGACCCGCTTCCCCTAAAATGGATTGAGGGCCCTGCCTATCAATAAAGGGTACAATTCTTAACTGACCAAGCCATCCTGACGAAATGTATGTAACAACTGTATAAATAATAAACACTTGATGTTAATATAATAATAAAAATTGAATTCCAAACAATAACCCAGGCGGGAAAAAACTCAATTACAATCAATTAAGGATCGAAACATTTAAATTTGATCCAAACAAAATATGGAAGTGAACAACCACTGAAACAAAACATTTTAGTTACATGATATTTCACACAATAGTTAATTTACTAACAGCTTATTGCAGACATAATATTTAACAAGCAATGTGTTTGTGAAATGTAATGTCCCCATATATTTGACCTTTGACCTTGAAGGATGACCATGACCTTCACCTTTCACCACTCAAAATGTACAGATCCATGAGATACACATGCATGCAAAATATCAAGTTGCAATCTTCAATGTTGCAAAAGTAGGCATTAAATAAGCGATTTTGACCCATATATTTGTCCTTTGACCTTGACTGCCAAATATTAATTAGCTAGCTTCATTATGGCAAATGTAAATGTTTGACGCAAACACACAAACAAAAAAACAGACAGGTCAACAACAATATGTCCCCCACTATAGTGGTGGGGGACATAAACAATAAATGAGAATATTTATTTACTTGCATACCAAGTAGATACTGACATAATATATGCATGCACCCTCGGTAGTAAGATGATTTTTATATGAAATTCCATGCAATAACTACAATGTACTCATAGACAGCACACATAATTCCTTTAATTTGAATTAATTAAAGGGGCATAAATAAGGAGTTACCTAGTATGCCCAAAAAATTTGAACAATCAACATGCTGACACATTTATTTAAAATTTCAAGAAATTGCATGAAATAGTTGCTGAAAACAGGTCCAGATAGAAAAATGTGACAGACAGAAGTATGGAATGACAATTTTTTTTTTCTCTCCCTCTCAGAGAAATTAACTCACCTTCACTTTATTATAACACATTTTATTATGGTATATATAATTACTTACTGCATATTTAGGAACCTGATAAACAAATTACCTTTATTTAGTTGTTATGGATTCGTTACACTTTGATGACCTTGCTTTAATTCTAAATTATTTTGTGAATTATTTTCTACATCACATTCATTGATTAAAAGCATCAAAGAACCAGTATGACGTCAAGTACATTGCTGCCATTGAAAGAGTGACAAGCTAATATAAATACACTAAAATTAATTTCCCTAAAACATTATGTTACAAGCAATTATACAATATGTCATTAAAATACTATTGTTTGTTTCTTTACATTTATACACATGACATCAAGGTTTATTGCATTTCCTTGAGATTGTGTTTCATATGTGAATTTCTTATCAAATTATGTAAACTGAACTGTTTTCAAAATAATAAGCTTTGCCAAAAATTGCTTGAGATTTCCTTTTTTCTATAGATTTTGATTAGCATGTAGTGTTAGCATACTAAGAATTATTTCATGATATTTCAGACAAAAGTTTCTAAATGAAAGCTCCGAATAAACAATATACCTCAATTTGAATCAAATAAAAGGTCAAACCTCTGTGGTTATGTTGTAGATCCCTACATAATTTAATTGATATGTGTGACCAAGCTGTATACAAACTTCTTGATAGTTTAATAAAATTCCATTGACAATTATGGATAAGCATATCTGGACAAGCAAAAGAGTGAATGAAGGACGGAGAGCAAAATAGACTGACAAGGGCAAAACAAGACCCTGCTTTCTGTTGGGAATCAATATCATTCTTACTGACAACAATACCAGATATGAGGTGTAAAGGATGATTAAGGATAAACATAGTTTCCTATAAATATGAGATCCATCCGTAAATAACGACAATTACTTGGACAGCACTTACATGTTTTGATGGGAGGGTAAAGCTAAATACATCCCTCTTTGATAAGTCAACAGGTAATGTCTGCCACAAACCTTTGATGTACTCGCTCTGGCTGGATATCTTGACTCCTAAACAAATTACATGTTTCAAGTAAAAAGTCCAACATAAGTTAATAAGTGTGATGCATATAGATGCAAACACTTCTCTGCAGAAGTGCATAAATGTGAACACTGACTCTTCCTAAAATATTTCTTGCAAAATTTAAACAATCCAATAATAAACCAAATGTATACCGATACCACAATTAACCTAAAAGATACGTCGATGAACCTCTAAAAATATGCTTTGCATTATGGTACACAAGAGGTTTATCAATTTAGAAAAGCTACAACTGAAATTACCATAAGACTGAAGAATGATTTGTTAGCAAGGATACTCTTTTAACAGTAACTCTGATTGCGATTGTTTAATCAAGTGTTATTGACTTACTAACAACAGTGTTTCTCAAACCCTTATCACTTCTAAGTCTCCTGCTGCCTAAGATAATTCACTGCTCTTTGATCAGATAACTTTTTCTGCATTTTTGATCCATTTACGTTTACAATTAATTCACATAAATAGAGTACCCTGGTTGTTGCCACATGATCGACTACTGGGTCAGTGTCTCCCCAACTCCATGGCAGAGGCAGGGGTGTTTGCCAGCTGGTCCGAGTTCTGCAAAATGATCATGATATACTCATATTTACTTCCTTTATTTACTAAGGACTTATAGAAAGCAAGAATTGAAATTACCATAACACAGATGAAATATTTGTTATCAAGGACACGTTTTTAACAGTAACTCTTATTGCTGTTGCTTCGCGATTGTATAATCAATTGTGTCTTACTGACTATACAGTGTTTTCTCAAGCCCTTTTCAATTTAAGTATGCTGCCTAAGATAGTTTCACTGCTCTTTGATCGGATAACTTTTTCTGCATTTTGGATATATTTATGTTTACAATTAATTCACATAGATAGAGTACCCTGGCTGTTGCTACATAATCGACCACTGGGTCAGTGTCTCCCCCCGTCCAACTCCATGGCAGAGGCAGGGTTGTTAGCCAGCTGGTCCGAGTTCTGCAAATGATCATGATGATTCATATTTACTTCTTTTATGTTCTTGTATTCTTATTTTCTCTACCGTAAATGACAGCTGCAATCTCATTACTCCTGTGCTTATTCACTCATGTTATCCTAGTATTTTAATGTTGAAGATGGAATATCATGTGAATGGATCTCAAATGAGAAAGGACTTATAGA
Source organism: Dreissena polymorpha (assembly GCF_020536995.1). NCBI lineage: Eukaryota > Metazoa > Mollusca > Bivalvia > Myida > Dreissenidae > Dreissena > Dreissena polymorpha. The sequence goes on from NC_068355.1 coordinate 152,213,298, forward strand.
AAAGCAAGAATTGAAATTACCATAATACCCATAAAAGATTTGATAAGCAATGGCCACACTTTTAACAGTAACTCTGATTCCTTTTGCTTCGTGATTGTATAATCAATTGTGTCTTAACTGACTAGACAGTGTTTTCTCAGCCATTTTCAATCTAAGTCTCCTGCTGCCCTAAGACAGTTCACTGGTCTTTGATCAGATAACTTTTTCTGCATTTTTGGATATATTTATGTTTACAATTAGTTCACATAAATAGAGTACCCTGGTTGTTGCCACATGATCGACTACTGGGTCAGTGTCTCCCCCTTCCAACTCCATGCAGAAGGCAGGGCGGTGTTTGCCAGCTGGTCTGAGTTCTGCAAAATGATCATGATATACTCATATTTACTTCCTTTATTTACTAAGGACTTATAGAAAAGCAAGAATTGAAATTACCATAACACAGATGAAATATTTGTTATCAAGGACACGTTTTTAACAGTAACTCTTATTGCTGTTGCTTCGCGACTGTATAATCAATTGTGTCTTACTGACTAGACAGTGTTTTCTCAAGCCCTTTTCAATTTAAGTATGCTGCCTAAGATAGTTCACTGCTCTTTGATCGGATAACTTTTTTCTGCATTTTTGGATATATTTATGTTTACAATTAATTCACATATATAGAGTACCCTGGCTGTTGCTACATGATCTACCACTGGGTCAGTGTCTCCCCCTTCCAACTCCATGGCAGAGGCAGGGTTGTTAGCCAGCTGGTCCGAGTTCTGCAAAATGATCATGATGATTCATAATTACTTCTTTTATGTTCTTGTATTCTTATTTTCTCTACCGTAATGACAGCTGCAATCTCATTACTCCTGTGCTTATTCACTCATGTTATCCTAGTATTTTAATGTTGAAGATGGAATATCATGTGAATGGATCTCAAATGAGAAAGGACTTATAGAAAAGCAAGAATTGAAATTACCATAATACCCATAAAAGATTTGAAAGCAATGGCACACTTTTAACAGTAACTCTGATTCCTTTTGCTTCGCGATTGTATAATCAATTGTGTCTTACTGACTAGACAGTGTTTTCTCAAGCCATTTTCAATCTAAGTCTCCTGCTGCCTAAGACAGTTCACTGGTCTTTGATCAGATAACTTTTTCTGCATTTTTGGATATATTTATGTTTACAATTAGTTCACATAAATAGAGTACCCTAGTTGTTGCCACATGATCGACTACTGGGGTCAGTGTCTCCCCAACTCCATGGCAGAGGCAGGGGTGTTTGCCAGCTGGTCCGAGTTCCTGCAAAATGATCATGATATACTCATATTTACTTCCTTTATGTTTTTGTATTCTCATTTCTCTACCGTAAATGACAGCTGCAATCTCATTAATCCTGTGATTATTCAATTATGTTTTCCTAATATTTTAATGTTGGAGATGAAATATCATGTGAATGGGAAATCAGATCAGAAAGGAATTATAGAAAAGCATCAACAGAAATTATCCTTACTTTGAGTAAAGATTTGTTAGCAAGGGCACGTTTTTAACAGTGACTCTTATTGCTTTTGCTAAGAGATTGTATAATCAAGTGTTTCTTACTGACTAGACAGGGTTTCCTCAAACCCTTTCATTCTAAGTCCTTTGCCTAAGATATTCCACTGCTCTTTCATCGGATAACTTTTTCTGCATTTTTTAAACATATTTATTTTTATAATTAATTCACATCAATATAGTAAGGTGGCTGTTACCTCATGTTCGACTGATGGGCTACTTGCTATCTCTTCTAGATGACCTCCAATGAATTCTAGAAAAGTAAGTTAACAATTTGAATAAATAAATATGCTTTAAAAGTATTTGCAGCAATTAATTTAGTCATTCATGTGTCCAAACATATTATTTCTATGGCTTTTCAACAAGGCATGCAAACAAGGGCTGTTTGTAAAACACGCATGCCCCTTGAATGGGCTGTCAGTTATAGTGGCGGCCATTGTGTGAAATATGTTAGAAACTATTTTAATGCTTCAGGTCAATGTGACCTTGACCTAGTGACCTGAAAATCAATAGGGGTTATCTGCCAATCATGATCAATGTACCAATGAAGTTACATGATCCTGACCTTGACCTTTGAAGAAGTGACCTGAAAATCAATAGGGGACATGTGCCAGTCATAATCATTGTACCAATAATGTATCATGATCCTAGGTTTACGCGTTATTGAGTTAACATCCGGAAACCATTTGGTGGACGGACCGACCGACGGACCTACATGCGCAAAACAGTATAACCCCTGGGGGCATCCAAAGTGCAATATAAATTCATTTACATATACATGTATACATGTTCACACTGTACATGCAAACCAGCAGATTCTGTAGTGTGTGAGTTCGAATTCCACAGGGACAGTATTGGAATTTTGTGTGTGTGTTTCATTTCTTTGACTTAACAATTTCATCAATTATCATAAGTGCATAGCATAACACTTAAGTAAATTTTAGTCTTGACTCTTGATGATTTACATTCTACTTCATTTTTAGTTAAGTGCCCTGGGGATTTTTTTTTAATACTTATTAAAACACCTATCTTACAGGATTATTATTATAATGGGGTATCATTTTAAAATACATCATTAAGTAAATTAAATACCCTTTAATAGTTTTATTTATTTCTGACAATTAGATCCCCTATTTGCCATTGACATGCTCCTTTACTCAGGACTTACCAACAGACAAACCCAGAGAGATCATAAGAATACACAGCAAAGTACAAAATAAAATAAAAAATATAATCATATTGCAATGATTTGTTTCTTATTTGTAAGCCATTTTCTATCATTTTCCTTATTGAACAATTTTTTTTTCATAATCCAGTAAAAAAAGCAATGGAAAGTAATTCACTTAAGAAAGCATAAAAAGAACTTTTCTGGATAAAAAACACTGGTAAGTTATAATAACGGTTTGCTTTTTTTTGTTTTAAATCAAAACATATAAAACATATATAACATTTTGGTGGAAAAGTGATAAATGATAAAATGGTGGAAAAGTGATAAATGATAAAATATATACAGTGTTTCGTTTTTGTTGGAAATAAAATTATTTACCCCCTTCAGAAAGCAGTCTTCTGGCTATTCGTCTCCGTTCTTCTAGTAGTTGTGTTTGTCTGAGCACAAACTCTAGGATTGATTCTGCAGGTAGCATCTGCTTACTAAAGTTGTTAATATCATTATATTTACTGAGAGGTAGCATTGGGCAGAAAAAAACACAACTGTTTCAACCAATTAAGTGGGTTTGAAATTAATTTACCAAGGCAATCCAAGTAATACTTAGGCACGCACAAACATTTTATGAACATACATATTAATTACAAGTTTCATGTAGTTACATACAATAGTTACTGAGCAACAGCTATGGAAAGCAAAAAAAAGTTATGAAATTCCTTACTTTCAATCAATGAAGAGGATAACTATGGCTTTACCAAGTTGATGCAGATTCCTAACGTTCAATCAATGAAGAGGATAACTATGGCTTTACCAAGTGGATGCAGATTCCTTACTTTCAATCAATGAAGAGGATAACTATGGCTTTACCAAGTGGATGCAGATTCCTTACTTCAATCAATGAAGAGGATAACTATGGCTTTACCAAGTTGATGCAGATTCCTAACGTTCAATCAATGAGAGGATAACTATGGCTTTACCAAGTTGATGCAGATTCCTTACTCACAATCAATGAAGAGGGATAACTATGGCTTTACCAAGTTGATGCAGATTCCTCACTTTCAATCAATAAAGAGGATAACTATGGCTTACCAAGTTGATGCAGATAAATTTTATGCGTGTACCAATGCAACATGATAATAGAAAATATTTTTTAAGGTTCATTACAAGAAAAAGTTAAGAAACAGCTGTGGACAGAAAAGTGTCACAGATGGACAAAAAGACAAACAACTCTTAAAGAAAAAAATCATTGGGAAAGTACAAATAACAGATTCCATTACCTTTAAAACGTAGACACCACAAGATATTGAATCTGACTGTTTTGCATGACGTGGGCAGAGTATGTTCCAATGTATTGGTCCGCCCATATCAATGCTGGATAAGCGCCGAATGTGCACAAATTTACTGTTCAAAAGCAAAAAGTAAAAAAACAACATCATCAAATCACCATAAATGATACATTATGAGTACAAATATTATTTGCTAAATTTTTGGAATAATAAGGAATGAAATTCCCTAGCTGGTAATGGAGATATATTTTTTGCGCTGTCCAGAGTGATGTCAGGATGTCTGGTTAGATGTTCCTTGCATGTTGTCAGCACTTATTCTCATAAAACACTTAAAGGATTAAAAAGAAACTTAGAAGGAGTGTTCATTACAAAGCCTTGGTTTGCATATTGGCAGATTTGTCAATTAAGTCAAGTTCACAAGGTTAAAAACATAATTACCTTGCCAGTGCTTCTTTGCATAAATCAATGAAGGATTTTAATGTTACTTGGTCAGATTTATTAATAGCTAGCTTGGTTCGGCATACTGTGAGGATTTTTATTTGGGTCAAGGTTAGAAGGTTAAAACATGGATTTCTTGTACTTCAAACAAGAGCAAACAAAAGCATAAAGTAAAGAAATGTTTCCCTTGTCCACGCCTCTTCTCGTAAACAAACCAATGCAGGAATATTAATGAAACTTGCTAAGTGCTAGTACTAAGCCTAAATGTAAATTATCAGGATTTTTAGTTAGGTTAATGTCAGGGTCACATGGTTAAACAAGAAAAGTGTTTTTAGAAACACTATGTCTCCTATTGCGCCGCTTTGAAGCTATATATTTGACCTTTGACCTTAAAGGATGACCTTGACCTTTCACCACTCAAAATGTGCATCTCCATGAGATACACATGCATGCATGCAAAATATCAAGCTGCTATCTTCAATATTGCAAAAGTTATGGCAAATTTTAAAGTTTGACGCAAACATACACTCAAACCAACAAACAAACCTACAGACAGATAGACCTACAGACAGGGAAGAAACAATATGTCCCCCACTATAGTGGTGGGGGACATAAAAAAGTTCTTGGTAGCAATTATTCCCATAAACCACTGAAAGGTGTCAATCAAACTTAGAAGGAATTACGCTAATGCTACATATTGTCAGGAAGTCTAATTTCGGTAACGGACATGACACCAAAACCTCCACAATCTGATCAGTGTAAACTTTTTATATAAATGATGATTATTTGCAAGTTAAATATTTACATAGCATTTTACAGTCTGTGATATTTTCTAATTTAGTATATGAAGTTAAATGTATCTAATCTGTTTAATTAAATAATGTACACATTTACATCCATTGTTGCAGGATCTGTTGCTGGGAAACATTCTGCTCCACCATCGGATTTATGTACAATACTTTGTTGTCTTTCGGTTGCACAACCTGAAGAAAATAAAAGAGGCCCCCAGAGGGCCTTGGGGTGCTTACCTGAATAATATGCGATCTTAATAATTAGTCCCACCGGCAGGAATCTTGAAAATTTAACCTATTTAGAAGAATTTTAAAGTTTTTTTTCTATGTACATATATAAAAATAATTTGACTGCTCCAGGTTGGGGATATTTTTTTGAACAAGAAAAATAAATTTAGCAATCAAGATGAAAATACTATAAATTGTTCATGCCAAAAACCTATTATCTATGCCTTATGTTTTCAGAGAAGGTTTTTTTAAGTTTTTACTAACTACATACTTTCTTGTATGAACACAATGGCCCAGCAGGACAGGGCAAATTTTAACCTGTGTGCCTAAATTTGAACAATATTGGCAGATGTCCACTTGGCAATTTTGTATGCACAATATTTATCCTATATGCCTTGTGGTTTAAGAGAAGACTATTTGTGAAGTTTTTTTAGTATATACATGTAGGGAAAACATATTGGGCCCCAGGGTGGGCCTAACTTTTGGCCCCAAGCCTGTAATCTCAACAATCTTTGTAGAAGCCCACTATACGAATGCCAAAAATGTAAGCTCTATGCCATGTGTTTTGAGTGAAGATTTTTGAAGGGTTTACTGTTCACATAGAGGAAAAACAGATTCATCACAGGACAGGGCAAATTTTAGCCCCAACTCTGTTATGGAACCAATTTTTGTAGAGGCCCAGTAGACAATGTTTCATGCCATTTATACATGTGTCCAAGTTAAAAATTGGACAACCGTGATATTTCGCAAGTAAATTGAGAATCATTTTCACTTACTATAAGAGACCAGTGGAATCCACCCTCATTGACTGCTCCAACCAGATGATCATACTCCAGTATCTGCACCTTTGCATAGAAAATAGTACACTTAAGACAAGAGCAACGCTCGGCGGCAGGTTCAGTCTTGAATAAATGAAAGCTTGTCAGAATTATTTTTAAATCACAAAGACCTTGACCTTTGACCTAGTGACCTTAAAATTGAGTGTGGTGTGTAGAACACATCATAGTGCATCTACATATAAAGTTTCAAAGTTGTAAGTGAAGCACTTTCATTTTAGAGCCAAAGTAAAGGTTTTAGCACGACACAGACGTCGGGCAGCACGAGCTGGCTATGACAATACCTCGAGTTTTCTCTGAATACCAAGTAAATGCACAGATTTAACATGAACCTTCATGCAGTTACGACCATATTTCATAATATTTAAAAATATTTCAATGCTTAAAAGTTTTTACATGTTCCAGCAACTGTCACAAAATCTCAGCCCTTTAATTTCAGGTGAGCTAAAATATGGTTTCCATCATATTGGTCAATGCAAAGGGTTATTTCTTAATAACGTTAATGTGCTGTCATTTTAATGTAAATGTTTAAATGTTCACGGAAATGCCTCAAAGTTAAGGTATTAAGATTTTATTATTGAACATGCTACATACCTCGCTTAAATACCTGTGTTTATCAGGGTCTTGTGCCAAAAATATGGCAGTCCATACTGTACTTGCTACATGGAGAACACTGCCATCCAAAGGCAAACACAGCAGATGTAAAAATGCATCCATTATCTAAAATTAAGTATTTAAGACATGCCATAATTAAACAATCATTTTAACACATGAAGTCAGAACAACCAGATATACTGTTATCATGACAACAAAGTTTGTGTGTTCATTGAAATGTTTTCCATTTATGTGTTGGCATTGTATATTTGTTTATATGTTTTTAATTAATTGGTTATTAAAATATATTCAATAAACTCAAGCCAAGCCATCAATTTTTCTGTTCAAGTTAGAAACAAGTACACATCAGTGAATAATGAAATAATAATAAGAACACCATGAACAATTTAGAAGCAAGACATGGATTAAATAATCATTGGTACAACTATCTGTGTAAACAACAAACTATAAAACACCATTTACTCTACATTATTAGAAGGAGACTATTATTTTCTGAATGCAAAATTAAATATATAAGGAAAATAAATATTATAGGTATTAATGTTCAAACAGGTCACACAATTTTACGGCAGTTAAATTGTAAGAACATTTGGTTTGATAAAAAGGTCACGAGGTCCGGTAATATTAGAATCATTTCCAAATTTGCCAAATTATTATCGGAAAAATCCGAGGACCGACGGTATTTCGGAAAGACTGCAATGGCAGAAACAACACATGTTCTTTAAACCCATTATGTCTTTCGAGTCTCTGTTCTTAACGATCAATGGCACTGACATCTTCATATAAATATTTGATGCAAATGTGCCAAAATATACATATGTGGCATGTAATTTGCAAAAGTAGCATGATTTTGTAGTAAGTGGGAAAAGTGGGAAAAGATTGAAGTGATAGAAAGTCCTGAATTATTTTTGATGTAGGGCGAACCTAGTCATGGTGTTGAGGAGCGATTGTGTTAAAAAATTATGCAAGAAACATGTAAATAATTATTTCAAGATAAATGAGATTTTCAAGTCTGCTTGCAAATTTTTAGCAAAGGAAAATTGACAGACAATACTTCAGTATGTTTTTTGGTAAACGTACAGCTTAATTAATTTTTTTTTCACATAGTCAGTATAGTGAATCGATATGCATGACAATGTTCTGTGCAAGTGAATTTCATATAAACTTAGCCTAAGTCTTAAGCATGATTACTGTGTTCTAGAGCTTTTCATAATGAAGCTTAGGGTACATTTGTGGGATTTTGTGGAATATAGATTTAATTTACTAGTGATCATAGAAAAAATATATTTTCTATGAGCACTTGTGAATTGAAATCGATATTCCACCAAATCCAACAAATATCTTCTATTTAATGCCAGTTCTTACTGTTATGTGATTTTCACTTATTTTAATTACTTCAATAAGGTTTTAGAAAATGACCTTTATTTATACTGTTTAACAATGGTTTTAAAATAAGTGAAATTGAAAGTATGTAATGAATGTTTTTTTGGAGAGACTGAGGACTTAGTCTTATATAAATGTTATACACTTTTCACCTGAATATGAATTTTTATTACATTTTAGGAACTTGATGAGATCAAGCCATATCCAGCAGAGATCCTGCCAGGCTTTCTGTATCTAGGCAACTGGCGCCAGGGTAATGCCCCCTACACACAGAAGGACCTCAAGATAAAGGGGCACATCAACTGCTGTGTGGAAGCAGAAACATTGTGAGTTGCAATGCATCAGTTGCAATGCAATAATGATTCTAATTACTTAAATATGTATACAATCTGGTATCAATTTTTGGGATTTTAATACAAACTGATCGTGTTTTGATGCATTTGTTGGATGCTCTCTAAATTGAAAACTAATAAATGGCTGCAAAAATGAACAAGAGTTAGTAAACCAATTTACCTATATAATAAAAGAAAATTGAGCATGTTCATCTATGTAAACAATATTCTTCATTTGTTTATAATGAAGCTTGTAGTTTGCCAAAATATCGCAATTAACATATTAACATACTTGACATGTTGCAACAAAGTCTTAGGCTAAAGTTTTCTTTCTTTATATGCCAAGATGTCTTCTTTACCGGCATTATAGTTACACAACATGTTCTTTCGTAGTTTCCCTGCCAATAGTGGCAACCTTCTGCACATCCAGTGTGTTGACACCAGTGATGCCAACCTTGCAGCAAAATTTGAATTAGCCTGCAAATTTCTTGGTATATAGCTGTAGTAGGAGTTATGTTAATATATGAGTCGCGTTCTGAGAAAACTGGGCATAATGCATGTGCGTAAAGTGTTGTCCCAGATTAGCCTGTGCAATCTGCGCAGGCTAATCAGGGACAACACTTTCCGCTTTTATGACATTTTTCATTTAAATGAAGACTTTTCTTAGCAAAAATCCGATTTAGGCGGAGAGTGTCTCCCTGATTAGCCTGTGCGGACTGCACAGGCTAATCTGGAACGACACTATTTGCACATGCAGTATGCCCAGTTTTCTCAGAACACGACTCATATATGTAGCAACAGTTTCAATTTTCTAAAACCTTCAAAACACAGGCGAACTTTGGGAATGCTTGATTTATTGGGCAGGCGTACAGGCATATCAGTTCTGAAAAACTTTGTGCAGAATGGATTGATTTTCAAGTATGATGACATGACGAAAAGTCCAACATCTGTGCCAAAGGGTGAGATCAAAGTCGAATGAAAGAAATCAATCCAAAATACTTTTTCGAAGCATGGTTTTGTCTATCATAGATGGATTATTAAATGACTTTGCAGAAGCTTAAAGCATAAAATGTCAAATCGTCACACTTAAAACTCTGGTCAAATTTAAGAAGTTAAACCTTGACACTTTGTCTGAGCTATAATACTGTACAGTATCAATTGATTTTAAAATACTTGGCTGCACACTTCAGACATGTCAAGACAAACTGCAAGATCAAGTCCCCTCGACCCATGGAGTCATGGAGTAAAAGTCTACCATACAGACCACTCGGCCATCCGTGCTCATACACTAAACGATGAAGTTTATACTTTTATAAGCAATCCTCGTAATTTCAGAAAATATAACGACAACAGAACTCTCCAAATTATTAAATCATTTCGCGTTGCAACACTTTATATTATTCATGTTTTTAAATCGCTAAAAGATGCATATAATGGCTATTTTAGAGCATGGCAAATGTTCAGTATTACCGTTTCCTCACAAATATCATAACTAAAACGAAAATTTGAGAATCTGAAACAACTTTTTTTTTTATTTCGTCAATTACCAAAACGTGAAAATGCCCCTTTAATACAGCATAGCATCTGGTTCCTTATAAATCCGGTGCAACGTTCCATTTTGGAAAAATTGTCTAGACTTGATTGCTTCGAATAAAACAGCGTCGAGAAGAAGCGAGCGTCACTTACTGTCTGACGAGGCACGGTATGGTGTTTCCCTCCTCTTGCCTGTTTAGCCAGTTAGAACACACCCCCTCGTGCAGTGAACTGGACTTGCCTGGAATATAACGGGGAGACATATAGTTTATTAATGCTGTATAAGTTCTAAATAATGATATGTATTACGTGTATTTTTAATGTATTTGAGGCATAATCCACTCAACGTTGTGTACCGACGTCATCTTATCAAGCGAATGATAATGATCATGAATGACTACATTCATATAAATAATAGCATGTCGTTCAGTATGTTCTGATGGTTATGTTGATGATGCTGCTGATGATAATGATGATACTGATGATGATGATGATGATGATGATGATGATGATGATGATGATGATGATGATGATGATGACAACAATGATGACGATATTGATGATGACGATATTGATGATGATGAAGATGATGATGATAATGATGTTGTTGTTGATGATGATGATGATGATGATGATGATGATGATGATGATGATGATGATGATGATGATGATGATGATGATGATTATGATGGTGATGATGATGATGATAGAGCTGCTGCTGCGAATGATGATGACGTTGCTGTTTGTTTTCGTTTAAAATTACCTTGCGTGCGGTATTTCACCACAGCCACGGTTGCGTGAATCTCGCCCGGAAAAAGCTTCAGGGAGCTGCTGATGGAGTAGAAGCGAGACTGTAGCAGCGGAAGTTGCGTCAGTAGCAGCGTAGCCGGAACTCGCAGGCTCGGGAAGTAATCAAGCACGTGCACGATGTTAGGGTAGGACTCAAACTTCCACTCCTCGTACGCATCAGATTCCTAGATTTAAATGTCATTTAAATTTTTGAAATGTATCAACAATTTGATTGATGCATGATATCCAGATATTCTCCAGCTGGATGAAAGCCCGCTCGTCCATGTGGTAGATCGACGATTTGCTTTTCAATGTTCTGAAAAGACTCGACAATTTTTCGATCATGATTTATCGAAATCGATACGTACTTCATACAGCCCATCGCTGATGATGCGTCACTGGTATGCATAATATGTGAAAATAATGTCTTAAAACCCAGGTGGCCTCACGAGACATGTTGTTTAGCATATTCAATTTTACGTATTTTTGACGCATTGATTTTATACAATAATGATTATTTTATATATATTCGAGGCGAATTTCACACATTTTTATTCCACATAATGTAAATATACTCTACAAGTGAACATCATGCAAGTTTTTATTTACATTCGCTAGTTTTTCCAGACTTCCCGGTCGCAGTCCTTGGTTGCCTGTTTGCGAACAGCTTCAGCAGTGCCTGGCTAGGGGGCGTGGTGATGTCCAGGTAGCGCGTGAGTGCCGTGCGCAAAGTACATACGGGTAACTTGCCGTAGGGGTCCCAGGACTTCATGTTACCTGTACAGTGCACACGCGTATTTATAATATGACACATAAAATAGATTATCGTGGTTTAACCTATTTTATTCAAATGAGCATCTGTTAGTGTTTGTGATTTTCTATTGAAGGAATTTTATCCCTAAAACATATCTCGGCGTGCATTAAACTATCAGTGCAATGTAACCACATACCCATTGCCGTAGAACGCTCGTTCATGACTTCTATCTTGATCAGCTGATCAGGGGACGGGGCGTTGTGGAGGCGCATTAGTATGGCATCCACGAGGGAGGCGGAGTTCTCGGCGAAGATCGCCACGTGATCCCCGGGATGGTAGAGCAGCTCGCCCGACCCCATGGTCGCGTCAACTTAATCAGCATCGTCTGGCGGCTGTTCCAATACACAGGTGCAATATATTCTCAAGTAGAAGACAGACAAAACAATTTATTCGTAATTAAAGGCCACCAGCACAAATTTAAATATACGACATGTCACATTATACATGCATGATTTGTGAATAGTATATGTTTATTCTTTTCGCATTAAGAACTATATATGTAATGCAATTTTCTTCAGTTTCAGATCATTTTTATTTCATCAGATTAATAAAATCGAGTTGTTTTCTGTTTCCACTATACCATAAAAGAGGCGCATGTTACGTTCTTGGTAAAATTTAGAACAATGAAAATAAACATGAACTTCGTTTTCAAGTACATACGTGTTTTCCTAATTAAGACTGTGTGTACAATGTATAAGATAATGATATTTGCCAAGGTGTCGTCCAGTTTCAATAAAAGCTTGGGTTGGAACATCTTAACTTTTCAAATGCTTTTATATTTTAAAATGCTATTTTAAGCGAAATATATTCTGGTTCAGGCAATGATTAATGCATTCTATATGTTTCACATCTAGACGAGTAAAATGAAATCCATGACCATTTTTGCGTGTTACAACAACGAAGGCTAGCTTTGAGAAGTTGTAAAAATACATCAACATTACCACATTTTGATAAACCTAGATATAACTAAAACCATAAGTTAAATAACAGATTTTTAACAGAAGTAGCCCTATTTGTACACCAGTATTTAACCCATTTGAAATGATAGTCTACACATAATTCTTATCTCCAACCTCCCTTTGAGTCATACAT